>NC_062525.1:3300499-3347999 GCF_022655615.1 Tachysurus fulvidraco
TTTTCCAGTGGAAAAGGATTATAATTAGAACATTTACATTTTCAGTACTCCTATGCCTACGTGCACACACACACACACACACACACACACACACACACACACACACACACACACACACACACACACAACAGTGATGGGTGTGTGTGCGTGATGTGTGTGTGTGTGTGCGCGCATGTGTGTGAGTGTGTGCGCGTGCATATGTGTGTGCGTCTCTCTCCAGATGTCCCAGGCTCTTTGTTGCCGTGGAGATTCAGCTGGCCACGGCTCCCTCATTAGTGTCCACTGATCCATATGTCATACTGGAGATAGCCTTTGATCAGCACCGAACGCGGGAACGTTCACCCGAGTCGTGTTCACAAAACTATGACACAATCTCCTCCGTGACCAGCTGAGGAATAATAAACATCGTCAGACACGTTCAGAAGAAGACGAAAAGAGCATGTGTTTGTTTTAGACTCTTTCAGCACTCTAACAGACTAAAACTGGACAAGTGTAGTTTCATTTACACTCAAGTAAATGAGTATGCATCTAAACAGTAGAGAAAAGAGTCTTAATTTCAGCTACATCATGGGGTCCTGTGGTTTGTTTACAATTCCATTAAATAAAACATGATTTTTTTAGCTTCACTTGGTTTCTTTTCTGACCAAATCAGTTTGTCAAACCTAAATTTATATTTTTGGTTAGTTTTATTATTAGAATGATTTCAAATTCATAATTAAAGAAATAAAAAGCAAACGTCCAGAGCAGAAAAATGTCCTCAGAAAATTATTTCATTCATTGGTTAACAAAACGGAAATGGAACAGTGCAAACAATCCAAATCATAAAAAATCACCTGAGAGAAAATCACAGAGAAAATGAATGATAAGAAACTTATATAAAAATGTCTCCCAGCCAGAGTGTATTTTCTTTTGTTCATCAGTTTGATTGCCTCACACCTCCAGGGTTGTGGGTTCGATTCCCACCTACGCCTTGTGTGTGTGGAGTTTGCATGTTCTCCCCGTGCCTCGGGGGTTTCCTCCGGGTACTCCGGTTTCCTCCCCCGGTCCATAAATATGCAAATTAGCCTTAGCTAACAAACAAATTGTGGTTGTCATGGTAACATCTTTTGACTAAGATTCCAAATTCTATCTTGTAACACAGGCTAACTAGCACACTAGCGGTTTATCTAGAACTTTTTTAAATGGCATACTCATGAATATTCATATGTTCTCCCAGGTCAGTTTAATAGTTTAACGAATATTAACAACGTATTAAACATTAATTTAATGATTATAAATTATTGAAACTCCCAGGAACCATGGGAGCTGTAGTCACTAAATTATTCAAAGTAATTAGTAAATAATGCTTTGACATGAAGAAGTGGGTTAACGGTTTAATTAATGTCCGGGGAAACTTCTTGAAATTGTTTTTAATATTTAATCGTGATATTAAAATGTAAAATCAAGAAAACAGGAAAAAAATGGAAATGTATCTAAAATATAACGTGTGATGACTGCTTTAATATGAGTAACTGAATACCACTAATAATAAGGTCATGGTGCGACGGGATAGATAGATAGATAGATAGATAGATAGATAGATAGATAGATAGATAGATAGATAGATAGATAGATAGACAGACAGACAGACAGACAGACAGACAGACAGACAGACAGACAGATAGATAGATAGATAGATAGATAGATAGATAGATAGATAGATAGATAGATAGATAGATAGATAGATAGATAGATAGATACCAATGCTAATGAATACTATTAAAATGTAAAATGTCCAGTAGCAGCCAATGAAGACAAGTAAATACAGATTTAAGTCACTCCTCAGGTTGTGTGTTTTTACTCTGCCGTACCTGAGAGCTGTTGTACAGTCTAATGGCCAGGAGGACAAAAGAGTTCCTCAGTCTTGTAGTGGAGTCTGACAAAGTTATGAGTTAAATAATAATACTTAATAATAATAATAATAATAATAATAATAATAATAATAATAATAATAATAATAATAATAATAACAACAACAATAATAACAATAATAACAATAATAATTATTATTATTGTTATTATTGTTATTATTGTTGTTATTATTATTATTATTATTATTATTATTATGACTAAATGGTTAAAATAGAGTTAAATGGCTTAAAAATATATGGGTTACATCTCTTTATTTCTTTTTTTGAGTAATAGACGGGAGAAAGGACTCAATTCTAAAGAGTCTCAGACGTTATGTAACTTGCAAACTACTAAAGCGACAGTGAAATATCGCTTTGGCACGGCACGATCCTGAACCCAATGCACCAAGAGAAGCCTCCTTTTTCTAAGGATTTCCAGAGCCACAATTCAAGGCAGTTTTTCCAGTTTCTGCTCTTTTCTGTGGCCGTGAGTCTGCGGCCTCTCCGTTTCCACCCTAAAAATCAGGATGACTTTTTTTCTGCGAAGGAACACAAACGGCGCTGCTTAGAACTGCACTTCCCTCACAGAGTCACTGGTAGCCTGCAGGGAGGGAAGACTGGAACATATGTGGCCTGGCACGTACTAAACCACAAAATCCATACACCAATTGCCGGACATTTGTACTCAGCATGAGGCACGGAGGGATAAACAGATAAATTGGTCGAGAAAATGAATGAAGGGGGAAAAGAAAAAAAAGAAATGACGAAGTTCCATGAAAAGCCGGCAGGATCATAAGAGCGCCACCCGTTCCAGGCGAGTTCCCATGGAGACAAGGGGCCTGGTACACAATGTGAGGTGAGAAAACGAGGGAGAGCGAAAGGGAAATAAAGAGAGCGAAAGAGAGGGGACACGGACTGGGATGTGTGCGTGTAATGAGGCACACTCGAGAATTAAACGGAAATAAAAAATAGGTGATAGATGTCCTGAGAGCTAGAGAGAGAGAGAGAGAGAGAGAGAGAGAGAGAGAGAGAGAGAGAGAGAGAGAGAGAGAGAGAGAGAGAAGCCAGAGGAAAATACATTTTATGTGCTTGATCTTTATTAAAATATTAAATCACAAAGTGGGTTGCATTACCAGACATAATTCTAGGCTTTTGATCTCTTTTCACTTATATATAAAATTATACAATTTTATAATTTGTCACTTTCAGGAAAAAGGGTAGATTTTTTTTGATGACTCGTCCTGTACTAGCCTTGCGTTTGTCCAATTAAAGGCTCCCCAGCGCTTATATGCCCCGCCCACCGGTGGCATGCCTTGCTCTACAGTAACAGCTCGTTAGCAGTAAATGGTAAAATAGATCATTGGTGCGTTTTTATGTAATTATTTTTGTGTGTGTTTTTATATAATTATTAATTATGTTTATGTAATTATTTTTATCTAGCATTCAGATGTAAGTCAGATCCTAGTAGTAAACCCCAGATGCTACTTGGTATAAATGAAGGCAAGTCCTCTCCGTTCTCAAATTGTATTGTTTGGTTAACTTACTGTGACGGTTGTTAAATACATAGACAATGATACATTGATACAATGAGGTACCAGGAAGTAGGAAGAGACCTTGTGCCATTTCCAGGAAATTATCATGAGGTGCTGATATGTATGTGCCTGGAAATTAATCATGTCTGAAAACAAGAAATCATTATGAATCAAGAAAAAGAATAGCGGTTATACGTGTCCTTTGATTTCAAACGTGAGTCAGAAGATAGAAAAGGCGAATGCGTTGCCGAGCGATGAGCCGCCGTTCCTAATCTGGTATGTAGTTTATGACTGAACACTAGATCGACTTATTCATAATTAGCGCTAATTATCTCTGTATATTGAAACTCCTCTGTCATAATTGTCCCTTTTTGTCCCTATTTTGTTATTTCCCGAATTCAGAGTGTTACATCCTGTCTGATTTCCTGTTTTGAACCATTTCTCATTGCCTACGTTGTTTTTTTTGTCTACGATTCTGCCTACAGAGTCAGATTTTTAATAAAACCCCGCTCAGACGTACAGTATGTCCCCCATCCTCTCCTTCATGCCAGAATGAATTCAGGAAGCACGAGTTATCGATTTTATTCCTACAGCGTTTTTAACGCTAGACATCGTTTCCGAGTTGCTTTACAGAAATCCGGATGCAAATTTAGATCCCTAATGAGCAAGTCAGAAAAGTCATGCTGAGACAAGAAGAAGAAGAAGAAGAAGAAGAAGAAGAAGAAAGATCGAGAGAAACTAGACTCAGAGGCGAATTTCTTCTGTGTGACACCAGATAGTGGGATTATAATAGTAACAGTCGAGAAGCAGTATGTAAATGAGTGAAAACGAGTATGAATAGGGGGCTTCAGAGGAGGATAGCAGAACAGGTTATGATCACAGCTAAACCAATTGCACCAGTTCTGTCGATGTGGTGAGTAATGGAACATTCATGGATAATGTGAAAGCATGCGTTGCAAATAAAATCCTGCAAAAAAAAACAAAAAAAAACAACAAGAAATCCCTGGAACGGTTATGCAGATCCGTCCTGTGTATTAAAGACTGCTTTATAGTGTGTAAATGCACAAGAGTTTCAACTCAAGACTTGTGGCATTATTGTTTTCCACACAAGGGTATTATATATAATATATATATATATATATATATATATATATATATATATATATATATTATATATATATATATATATATATATATATATATATATGTGTGTGTGTGTGTGTGTGTGTGTGTGTGTGTGTGTGTGTGTGTGTGTGTGTGTTTGTGCGCTTGGGTGTGTTTGGGTGCACAGGTCACCAAACCCAGACATTGTCCTGCGCCCGTTCTTGCAGGAACTTCAAAATGTTTACTTGGCTCTGTTAGCACCACTCACCATAAACCTCCAGGGCTTTATGGAGGGCAGTAAATGGAGAAGAAAATGGAAAACAAAGAGCATGTCCTTGCATAAGTCTTCCTCTCTTTGATCTCTCTATCCTTTCAACTCCTTCAGTTCATTTAAAGAGTTCTGCTTTCAGAAAAGTATAATCTCCCTCTCTGTCTCTCTGTCTCTCTGTCTCTCTGTCTGTCTCTCTCTCTCTCTCTGTGTCTCTCTCTCTTTCTTTCCACTCCTCTCTTTTACTCTTTATCTCCTTTCCCTTGTCTATTCTGTGCCCAGTTTTTTTTTTTTTTCCTGTTGGCATGGCTCCTGTTTGTTTTCAGCCATTTTGGGGACTGGCAGTGCTCGTAACAAACTGCTTAAATGGCGTCCTCTTGCTCTCCCTCTCTCTTTCTCCCTCCCTTGCTTGCTCTCTTGCTCGTTCGCTCGCTAAGCTATCACCCGGCTTTGTGTAAAATGGGCTACATAGAGTGTGTGAGTGTGCGTGTATGAAGAACAATATTGCAAAAGATTAAAAAAAAAAAAATTGCGGACTGGAATTAAAACGATAATAGAGGCATGAGTGATAAAAGGGGGAAAAAAACAGTGGGATAGTTGGTGAAACGAGGGGAAAGAAGTAACACCCTGGAATCGTGTGTCCGAGTCAAAGTGAAGTGCAAGAGGGAGAAAGAGTGTGTGGTGCGAGAGCAGGCGAGAGAGAAAAGAAGGAGAGAAGGAGGGGGAGATTCGGGAGTGCGAGAGTCGTCCCTGCCCTCCGTCTCTACATAGTGCTGCCTGTGTGTGTGCGTTGCCTGTGCTCTCTTGTTCATGCGCACACACACACACACACACACAAGCGCAGACAAGCATACACACATATATACAGAACGAGGGAGGGCGAGAGAGAGAGAGTGTGTGTGTGTGTGTGTGAGAGAGAGAGAGAGAGAGAGAGAGAGAGAGAGAGAGAGAGAACAGATCGCAGCAGAGATGCAGCAGGAGGTTTTTCGAGGTACGTAGTCTTGTTGTGTGCTTGCCTGGCGGAGAAATGAAGAGACCGTCAGACTCTTTTCTGTTTTTTCGTTCTTCTCTTCTTCCTGTTCCTACACACTCTTCATCTTCACCACTGTCCCATCGAGTGTTGTTGTTGTTGTTGTTGTTGTTGTTGTTGTTGTTGTTTGGGTACTGCGTAGGACAAGAGAAGCGAGACGAGAGGAGTGTTGTCCTGTTTGTGTGTGCACGAGCATGCCTGTGTGCGTGCGTCTGTGGAAGTGCGACTGTGTATGTGTGTGTGTGTGTGGTGCTAAACAAGGCCTGCCTCCCTTATCCTCTCCTCTCGCGTCTCAACCACGCAGTTCTTTTTCACGGCCGATGAGTCACTCCGATTTAACAGAAACTAAGATGTGTTTTTTTCTAATGAGATATATTTTACAGATTTTTACTCTTCTCGTTATTTGCTTTACTCAGTGTCTCATAGTAATTGTACGTTTATTCGTTCATTAGTAAAACGGTACGAGTTTTTGTATGTAAATATGTGAATGTTCAGATGAGGAAAAATAAGCTTATAAAATGGCCACGCTGTTCTGGGGGTTTTTTCCCCGTCATTTTGTAGAATGTACAAACGCTTTAAAAGTACACCGGATTTCTGTTTTTTTTTGTTGTTGTTGTTTTGTTTTGTTTTTTGTTCGTACAGCCTGAGTGAAATGGGCTGTAGTTCTCAGAGGGCTCGTGATGTAGGAGTGAGCAGTTTGCTCATTTACTAAACATTTCTTTGGGTGTGTGGGGGGTATTTTTTTGGTTGCGTTTGAGCTCATCATGGCTCAAATGGTGATGAACATTTTGTCATTATCAAGCCCCGAGATTTCCATTCTAACATGATGACGAAGTGTTTATTGGGACTCCCTGCCAAGTTTTTCT
This sequence comes from Tachysurus fulvidraco, assembly GCF_022655615.1. Classification (NCBI taxonomy): domain Eukaryota; kingdom Metazoa; phylum Chordata; class Actinopteri; order Siluriformes; family Bagridae; genus Tachysurus; species Tachysurus fulvidraco. The sequence continues at coordinate 3,307,189 of NC_062525.1, forward strand.
AAGCTGCAAGATAGCTAGAACACTAGGATGGTTATTGGTATCATTCTTATTATTCTTCCTATCTATTTCATTTAAATTAAAGAATTATGGGAATCATTTACGGACTATGCCAAGCGTGGCTTTTTCTACGGGTACAGCCGCTGAAGCGTGGCCTGTGCACCTGAGCGTCTTAAAGATATAGGACAGGATTTGATACCTCTTCCATCTCTTAACCCATTTATACCTCCCGCTCCCACTCAGTTCTTGTTCACCCCTCACTGCTGATCTACTCCTTTCCACCATCTCCCCTCTCCTCCCCTTCCCTCTGGCTGGTTCAAACATGTTTTTTGGCCAGGGGGGTTGCTCAGAGTTCAGGATCTAGCCACAGCCCCCTTTACACAGTCCTGCTCTGCCCAGTCCGGAGGTTGCAGGCCTGATGAAAATCGATGGCCTTCATAGTTTAATCTTATCCAGAGTGCTCTTTTTCTACTGATGACTAAATAAAAATCTGCATAGATCTACAGTCTGTAAGACATCTAAGAATAATCAAAGAGCACTGATTTCTTAATGGACATGAAATCACAGATTTCCTTCTTTACTACCCTGCTATGTTTGTAACGAGTCGCGTATGACAAAGATAGACAGATTTAGAGAGATAAATGAATGTTTGTTTCGCTCCATTACTTTTGCAGGATGTTTTTACGTGTGGAACAGACAGTCCCTCAAACTGTTTCAGGCAGTTGCATATTCGAGTAGAGGGGGAGCCGGAGTGCTGGGGATAAAAGGGAGGGTGGCGGTAAAGCCCCTGTCACGCTTGGCCAGCCTCTTCAGCTAAGGACAGCTTGTTGGGAGGCAGTGTGTGCGTCATGCACAAAGGGTGACGGAAACAGGGACAGATGCATTTCCTCATCCACAGCACAAAACAAATTTTGACATGTGGAACCCCTTGTAAGCATTTCCCTCACTGTTCTAAGCCTGTCATTTTTGCATGGATTGAAACAGGTGCAGTGTTGGTTACTTATTTCTTTATATTACACAGTTTATTTAACGTATATTATTAATAGAATTGATAAACGGCAGAAATGTTACTCCTAGACTTTTTTTTTTGCCTTTCTTCTTTTAATACTTCCTCTCCCCATAGATTATGTAAGATCTATAATTACAGCCCTGTTTTTTTGTACTTCCTTTGCACAGTCAGTGGCTCTGCTTGTGGTGTTCAGGTGACACTACCTGTCAGGTGGCTTGTTTACATTCAAACCGGTTGGTATGTGCCTGCAAAGGTTCTAGGTGTGTGCACGGCTGTGGTAGAGAGTGCGTGCTTGTGTGTGCTTGTCCCTGTTAATGTGTGTGTGTGTGTGTGTGTGTGTGTGTGTGTGTGTGTGTGTGTGTGTGTGTGTGTGTGTGTGTGTGTGTGTGTGTGAGCGTGTGTGTGTCTTGTGTGTTTGGCTGTTCCTGTCTCTGGCCTGGCTCTTTTTTACCGCCTCTCTCCGTCTCTAGCTCTCTCGCTCTGCAATAACAGTGCTGACCTAGTTTCACTGTGTTCAGGGCTGCTTGTGGAATTTTACAGCGGCCTGCCTGCCTGGCTAAAACACAGGCAGAAAACCATGACTGGGGATTTTTCATGTGTAACATAAGTGCAAATACTTAAAAAAAAGTGTCCATGCTTTTTAAAAAATATATACAAAGACAGAATTTATTCAGCTAACACATATTTTGATGAATACCTTGTTGAAAAATTCCAGATTAAAAAAAAGACTATGTAAATTGTTGTGGTTATTGAACTTATCAAGTGATATAAAAGGGGTGGATTAGAGGTATTATCCCTCCACACCCCAAGACACCACCACCATTCTCTGTCAACATGCAGCCTAGCACGTATTTATAGAAATATACTATCAACATCCTTGTTTTTTTTACACTGAGAAATGTTAAAAATAACTTTGTTCAAGAAGAAGAATCGAAAGTATTAGTGTGAAGTGGTAGTGATTGCTGACTCTTTCCACATTTGTAATACTGAAACTTCAAATGAGGATGACTACAACTAAAACTAACGCTGTTTATTCATAGTTTAATTAAAAGGCAGGTTTTACACCGTTTGAAGACATTATTCATGATTATGTTTGGTTGCAAAGTTTTTATAATCTTTGTACCTTCAAGAGATACTTGCATGCAAGCTTATTTAAACAAATTTCTGTATGTTTTTCAGGTTTGGGGGCGGGGTCAAGGTGTCCAGAATGGACGGCTGGCACCCCCGCCACATCAGCGTCATACCCTTGGAATTAAATGAACAGCACCTGCCTGGCCCTGCTTCAATTTATGAGAGGACTCCATTTTACATCCACCTAAGAATCGTCGCTGTGAACAACATCTACATCCAAGGATCGAGCTTTCCTCAGACTGACACTCCTCCTTCCTTGAATGCCTGCCAATCTTCCATTCCAGTGGTGGACACGGTTCTAAGTTTTACCTCACTCTGTTCAGTACTTCTGAACTTGCTGAACTGCATTTACGCATCTTGCTTCCTTAAGGGTCTGTTTGAAGTGGCTGGTCTGAAAAAGTGTCTCAAAGGACTAAAGCAAGAGGCTCAAATGAAACACAGAAATAAACAGATAAGAGTAGACAGGATGGGAGAAGGTACGGATGAGGTGGATGGTACCAAAACGACAAGGATATCGCTCAGTTTTCCGATCAGCACTGGACTGCCTGGTTTCTCTGCACAAAAGCACTGTCCAATAATTCATCCCCCTTCATCTTCTATAGCATTTGAAAGAGATGCTTCAAACAGCACTGCATGGAAGGAGGAAACTCTCAGAGACAAACCAGTGCCCAAAGGATCAAAATCAGACTACCTATCCTGCTCTTCCTCCTCCACCCTCCCCATAGATTTGACTGCACCTGTCAGTAAGAACTGCAAATCCACTATGTCTTTTTCTGTGGCTGGTAGTGGTCCCCACTTTCCAACATCTGCATTGCACACATCTGCTAAAATGGACTACTCAAGAGACACATCTGGAGTTAGTCTGCCTAATGACTACCCAGAACACTCAACAACAGAGACTGCACATATTTTGTTCAACCTGAGCGCAAGAGCCTTCCAAGGTCAGGTGACAAAAGACGTGGAAAGGGCAAAAGGCAAAAAACGCAAAGGAAACAGCCTACATGTTGAATTGAGCCTCCCTCTTCCCAGTATAAACCCACCTTCCTCTTCATCAAGCCCTCCTCCTCTTTCACCCCCTTCTGTCTCTCCAATGGCCCTCCCTCCTCAATCCTTCCATGACTCCTATCAAGCAGTGCCAAAACCAGAGCTGCTGTGTGGTGTATGCCACCGTCTGTTTAGCACCGCCTCATCCCTCACTGTGCACATGCGTCTTCATCGGGGTGGACGACTTCTCAGCTGCCGCCATTGTGGTAAAGCCTTTATTCATAATAAAAGACTGCAGTCCCATGAGGCCACCTGTCGGCAAGCACTGCCAGCTTTCGACATCCAGCCCAAACAGGAACCTTTAGAGGAGGGGACCATAGAGAAAACAAATGAGGCAACAGAGCCAGAACAGCTTGGGCAAGAAACGGGACCTGGGCGACCCATAAAGAAAGGACGAAGCCTCCAAGGACATCATGCCAGGGCAATGTCTCACAATGATGCTCTCAGGGATGAGGATCACTTTGTGAAGATTGTTGATGGACATATCATTTACTTCTGTTCGGTTTGTGAACGCTCCTACATGACCCTGTCAAGTCTCAAGCGCCACTCTAATGTGCACTCATGGCGTCGGAAGTACCCATGCCACTACTGTGACAAGGTTTTTGCTCTTGCAGAGTACCGCACCAAACATGAGGTGTGGCACACTGGTGAAAGGCGATATCAGTGCATATTTTGCTGGGAGGCCTTTCCCACCTACTACAACCTCAAGACACACCAGAAGGCATTCCATGGCATTAGTCCTGGCCTCATCTCAAGTGAGAAGACAGCCAATGGGGGCTACAAACAAAAGGTTAATGCACTTAAACTTTACCGCCTACTACCCATGCGCTCTCAAAAACGGCCCTATAAGACATACAACCAGGCTTTGGCCGAGGGACTGCTCAAACCTGACCCATCAGCTACCTTGCCTTTGTCTCTAGGCTGCAGTCTCCCTCCAGGTCTGGGTCCCAGTAAACTGGACTCCTTCCTTAAGGATATTCATCCACAAGACATTAAACCAGACCCTGAGGGTTTCCTGGTCAAAATGGACAAAGAGCAGTGCAGGAAGCAGGCATCAGCTAAGGCAGAGGTACCAGCAGAGGTCAGTGAAAAGGAAAGGTCAGATTTACATCTCTCTGGCAACAGCAGTGTCAAAGCCAAAAATGTCAAATGCCCAGAGACAGCAGTTTCTTCAGTCATTACATTTGGACATAGCAAACCCTCAGTCATCATGCATAGCACAGCACTCCCATCCTCTGTCATTGTTCAACGAGATAAGACACCCTCTGTGGATGGAAAATGTCCTACCGAGGGCAGTCATGCATTGGATAAGACTTTGCAAAAATCACTTAAAAAGCATACACAAAAAGATCATACACATGCCCGTAGTAAGTGGGAAACAACCAGCACACGTACAGAAATCTCAAAAATCCAACAGCCAGCAGAAAAGATTCACAAAGGTCGAAAGGCTCATACCAAGAGTGCGTCAAGCAAGGTGGTTCCCATATCTGTGGGTTCAGAGGTCAAAGGGAGTGGGCCTCTTTGTCAGATCACTGTACGTATAGGGGAGGAGGCTATTGTGAAAAGGAGTATATCTGAGACAGACCTCATGAGAGACAAAAGTCCACCAAGTAAAGACAAAAAGGACTTTCTGCATGGAGACCAGAGAGAACCACGACATAACCATCACCATCATCGCAGACACCATAGTCATCGCAGTTCCAGCCAGGAAGAAAGAGATTCTAAACTGCCAGGCAAGGTGAGGAAGTATTTCTTCCGACAAGAAGTCAGGGAAGACCGGAATGATCATGATGGAGAAGACAACCTGTGGAGACCGTATTATTCGTATAAGCCCAAGAGAAAGGCTTTGCATATGCAGAAGATCAAGAGCTGGCAGCGCAAAATGCATTACAAACGATCACTCCGGCTGATGAAAAGAGCAGAAAGACTAATGAGTGGTGTAAACAAAGATGGGGATACTGTAGAGGAAGAAGAAAAAGATGAAGTAAAAGAGGAGGAAAAAGAAGTTTTTCATCGGAAGGAGCTCAAAGATGACACAGAACCTGCTTGTGTTCCCACAATAACAGAAGAAAAGGAGGAAGAAAAGGGGGGTCCTGGAATGCCTGACCTTTCTTACTCCACAGCTTTATCCCAGCCCACTCTGAATTCTCAATACACAGTTTCCCCTACCATCAAACAACGTTGGTCTGGGGACCAAGCCTCTGAATGTGGATCATGTGGCCGCTGGTTCTCCAGCTCAAGGAAGCGAGACAAGCATGAGCTAACACATCTATTTGAGTTTGTCTGTCTACACTGCAGAGCTACTTTCCCTTCTCAGACCAAATTAGAGGAACATCAGAGAACCAGCCACCCAAAAAATAAACCTCTGCCTACCTCCGCTTCATGTAATTCAGAGTCATCAAGCAAGGAAAATTCAATGGAATTAGAGGAGACAAGCAGTGTATTAAACAGGCGGTTCTTAGAAAAGGGGAGTACTGCTCGCTTGGGAAGAAGGCCAATGACTAGATATACCTGCTCCCAGTGCGATAAAGTATGTAAGACTGCTGCCGCGCTAAACTGCCACCTGAAGAGGCATGAGCTAGGCAACACTACAGAGACTATCCAGCCAGTGCTGGACATGCAAAGTCATAATACTGTGGTATTACCCGAGGTAGACAAGGTTGAAAGAACAGATTCAGACATTTTACATAGGCATGCACAGCCCATCCCAGTTATCAACTATCTCAAATCAGATTCTCAACACACACAGAAAATGGCAGTTGAAAGAAATGAAGAGCACCAAAGATTAGCTACTGGAGAAAGTCCAAAGTTAGCAGCTATTGACAAAATCCACAGTTCACATTTGAGCACTGTATCTTCCCCAGTCAGACTTAGCCCAACACCAGAAAGGTCAAATGTCATCTCCCCTGGTCTGCCCAGTGTGCTCGTAATGAATGGAGCAGAGTGCCTGGACTTCCGAACTCCTGAGAAAAGGAGTCTAGATGCACAGGATCAGAGGAAAAGAAGCCTCACACCAACTGACAGACCAAACCAAGCCTGTCAAGTCCAAATGGTAGAAAAGGTTAGAAGTGATGCAGGTCCATCTATATCCCCTGCATTACAATCAGTCAAAGAGAGTGCTTTGAGTGTTCAAGAGGTAGAAACACACCAACACAAGGATATTCACATTAGTGATCCTTCACAAGAGGCTACACAAGAGGCTCAAGACCTTAGAGTATCTAGAATGGCTTGCAGCATCCAAGCAGAGGATTTGTCCATGCCAACAATACTGGCAAGAGAGAGAGAGTTTTCCCAGCAAGCTGCATACCAATACTCGACCAACAAAATTCGATCCACAGAAGATGTGATGCTCGTAGTGCCCAAAGAGGAGCCACTGAGCCCTGTGCCCTCTCCCACCTGCTCTGTCATTCAAACTACTCACAAAGGACACCCACAAAGGCACCCACGGTCCCCTAGTCACTCTCCAAGACCTTTGAACCTACAGTTACGGTCACATTTAGAGACACACCAAGCACACCAAGGCATGCACTGTGTTGAGAAACAAAGATCTGTGCTTCCAACAGGTTCAGATCATAGCAGTGAGCCCCCCTCTACCCGTTCTGCATTGCATCCCCAAGTGCCCCATTCAGAGCCAGAGACAAAGGACAGCACAGCTTCAAGAGATCCCTGTAGAGAATCTAGCTACCCTGTTCAGGAGTATGCATTTCCCTTAATCATACCAGGAGGGTATTGCTCTGGTAAGAAACAGGAGGACCAGATGCTCATGTCATACCCTTCTGCACCGTTGTCTTTTGGTGCACTAGGAAAGATGGTACCCCATACTGACTCAACAAAACTGCCCTTTTACCCTGATCCCTATCAACTCCTCTATGGCCCACAGCTACTACCATACCCATACAACCTTGCCACCCTGCCTATGGCTCTCAATATGATGGCACCAGGGGACAAAGTAGAGCCCTTGCCCTTTTTACCCACTCTTTTCAACTATGCTGCAGTAGGAGCCCCTTTGTCTCACCCTTTAGTAGTGAACCCCAGCTTATATAATAGCAGCAGTAGCACAAAGCGAAATAGTGACAACCCATGAGAGTATGAGGAGTCCACAGCACTGAAGGAATACTGTATAGTTTCAAAGAGGACCAGACCTTAGAAGGAATATGTGTTGTTGCTGTTTGATAAACGAACTACTTGCACAGACATTTAAGTCTCTTTGGAAAAGTAGCAAAAACCATAGGTGTATGTACAAATTTAAATATAGTGAAGTAACGGAGCGGTGCCTTGGAGGTAGGACCTGTGGGTAAAAGGGAGGTCGTGAACTGGTGATCTGCTGGTACAATGTGGACCTCTTCCCTTTGCCAGTGGCAAAACACACCTCTGACACACCACTCCTCTCCCTCTTTAGAAGAGTTAGAGCTTGGTTATCCGTCCTCTCAGATTTGTTGTAATAACTGTTATAAATAATACATCTGGACAGCTAACAGGGTGTATTTTCTGGAAAAAAAAAAGACAAAAAATAACAAAAACAAAAAAACAGTGTGCTTTCCACTAGTGACAGTATACCAATAACGATCATATTTGTAGTTCAGATATGAGCTTTTATTAATGCAAATAGAAATAATATAGGGGCCAAGCTCTTCATTCTTAAATGGAAAAATACACACTCAATTCAGTGAAGGAAGATAATAGCATATAAGCAGTTTTGTGTGTGTGTGTGTGTGTGTGTGTGTGTGTGTGTGTGTGTGTGTGTGTGTGTGTGTGTGTGTGTGTGTGTGTTTCAACCTCTCATCATGCATGTAGTTTGGGGTAGCTGTCTTTTTACAACATTATGTAGGTTCTGTTGTGTGTATTTTCAGTACTGGCTTCGATGTGAGCGTCTGCGCCGTGTGTGTGGGTGTCTTGAGGGTGATGTGTGCATGCACTGCACAGTTGTAGCCAGCAATGTTTGTGCTATATCCGCCTCGTTGAGCTAAACAGATATTGATATCGATGCGGACGTATGAGCATCATTCCTAGACAGGCTGTTACAACTTTTTTGTAGATCAGCAAGTAGAAAAATAGATGAGGTTCTTCCTTTGTCGGTCACATCTTAGCAGCTTTGATAGCTTATCTACATGTCATATTGGATGGAATTTGTTTATATGTGAGCTTTTTTTTTAACTAACCAGCACCATGGTTGCTTGGTAAATTAATGGCAATTCAGGATGGACTGCATTTTGCAATGTCATGTACACGGTATGTTTGTAGATGTTGTTGGAATGATTGTTAGGAGGCTCGAGTAAAGAACTGGACACAAAACAATTTTTTTTAAACATCTGAGTACTCATCGATTATTATCTTATAGTTGTTTCTAGAAGTGGAAATAAGTTTAGTGGCCTTCTCCTCCCCAGTGCCCCCTGGTGTCCACCAAAGACACTCCATTTACTTGACTGAAATCTGAGAGAGACCGAGGTAAAAGGCAGATGAGAGCGACAGAGAGAGTGGGAGGGAAGTGGAGCAAAGTGCAGCGAGTCTGTTATCGCCAGTAGAACCTCCATTACAAAGTCACAGAAAATAAAGCTGTAAGCAGCTGGTGAATACCGTTTTTCAGGCAGACGTGACCTAAGGAAGCCTGTTACGTGTGAGCCGGGGTTATGGTGGTTAGCCAACCATCTCTCTCCACGTCTCCTCTGCAGTGCACAGAAACAGCAAGAGTTGACGTCAGCTCCTCCTGACGTCCGTGCATGGTCTGAGTTGCAATGCTTAAGACTTAAAAAAAAAAAAAAGAAAAAAAGAAAATTTGCTCACTGACCTGGAGTGGCTTGAACACTCCTTTAGAACTTTCCTGTTTTTTTATATATATACACATATATATAAATATATATAAATATATATCTTTTTAAAACAATATAATTTGTTTATTTTACCTATTTTCCCTTTTTGATAGAGAGATTTGTGAGGATTGTGCTTGAAAGCGGTCTTTCAAGTGCACAAGAATATGAATGTAATTTAGTCATGAGGTTACAAAAAAAACATGAACAGTATGGTAGATGTTTTCTGACTTGAAAAATAACATGTAATAACAAACCGCTTTGAGGTATTCACATATATACAGTAGTCTTAGAAACATGTCTAGGAACTTGGATTCAATATAATCATAACGCATGAACAGCACTCGCTTCTTTATTATCCTCTGGTATCGACATAACAGTCATCACTCCGCTTTCTTTCTCATGTGTGTTTCTGTTTATTTTTTGACTTTCTTTTCTTCGCTGATGGTTGGCTTGAAATACTATCTGCTGTAAAGCTGTCAATTTTCAATTCATCTTTTTTTGTTCCATCATTTTAACTTAAAACTGAAACCAAAAAAAAAGAGCCCCAACAATGAAGCTTCATGACTTTCACACAGTTACAGCACATGCTGTCCACTTACAAAAGTCCCCATAAACACAAATCACTCACACTGTGATTTTTCTCCCCTTCCTCTTCCCACTACCGAGCGTTTTATCCTGTCCTTTTGAAGTGAGTGCATTGAAGCCGCAGCACTGTTCATTTCCGAATATAACGAGAAGATTTGTTGTTTTTCTTGGGTGTAGGTACTTTCACGTAGTGTGTGTGTGTGAGTGTGTGTGTGTGTGTGTGTGTGTGTGGATGTGTGTGTGTGAGCACATTTGAGGAAAAGGAAAACCAAAACAAGCACTATATCCCTTGAGGCTTGCCACCAAATCAGAGTTTGGGTTTGGACCTCTACCAAGGTGTTGTTAAATTCTCCTCACACACTTTTCTCATGAGCAGTGTTGGGTCGCTACAGACTACATGCATATCTGTCATCAGACTGCTGTATTTTTTTATGGATTACTTACAATTGGATTTTCGAGACCACTGAATCTGCCTATGAACTGCATGACTGCTTTGCCACAATCGAAATACGACTAATCGTTGGCTTGGGAGTTATTCTGCTAAACGTTTTTATTTTAAACAAATCATTCCAGCTGTTACAAATAATCATTCCAGCTGTTAAAGGAACTGTTTGTAATTTTGAGCAGCTCTTTTTTTTAGACAGGGGCGGAGCTCATTTCAGGGCCAGAACAAAATGCAACAAAACAACAAAACGCGTGTGACTGAATGCAAAGCAATATTGTTTCACATTTTGTTTAACTTATCTTATTTATCTTATCAATTTTCTTACTCAGATTATTATTAAAAATATTACAAAGTGTTCCTTTAATAAAATCTGACGATGGGACTGTTAAATAAAAATAAACATAAACCTTTAACGGATTAGCAGAAAAATGTGTTTTGCAACATACATCATCAATAATGAGACATTTTTAGTAATAAATAATCAAATAGTTATATTATTCATACTTTTTGTCCAAAAATAATAAGATATTTCTTTTCCATCTTAAACGTATTTAAGATGTTGTGCACTTATTATTTACCTAACACTGCTCATGAGTAACGAAACATAAAATAAAATAAACATTTTCCATAGAAATCTGTTGACATTTGTTATAATATACATTTGTCAAAAATCAGTTTTCTCACAACTACAACAATTAAAGTTCGGACACCCAAAACATCCCTTTTTAAAACAAGTCTTTTAAAATAAGCTACCAAGAAAACATGTTATGTTAATTTATGATCATGCACTTTACCAAAATTTTGATTACCAAAATTAATTTGTAATTTCATGTACAAGTGTATTATTATTATTATTATTATTATTATTATTATTATTATTATTATTATTATTATTATTATTGTTTTTTTTATTGTTTATTATTATTTTTTAAAACTCTCACAATGTGAATGTTGAATAATTAAGGACCTATTCTATCATCCTGCATGCAGGAAAACACTTCAAGGCCGTTTGTTTGCTTGAAATATGCCACCAAATCAAGGTCCTTGCAGGTAAAATGACAGAACGAGTGTAGATGGATGCACTTGTTTTTAGCCGTTCCTAAAATGCAAACACTAGCAAGCGATTACAGCCAGATGAAACCAGCAGAAGACCCCAGTGCAGACATCGATATTCACTCCGACTAGCTGACAGTTTAGCTACGTATATGTGTTCAGCAGGTGTAGTCTTAGGCATGTGATGGATTTTGTCCCGGTATTGTGAAAATGTACAAGCTAAAATCGTGCCATTGTTATAGAAGTTCACATATTTGGCCTGATGTTTCCTAAAATGTTTTGGTTGTTTCTTGTTGACTTTGTCTTCATACAAAGGGTCTGTTAACACATTGCCAAATCAAGCCTGTAATAATCCTTTTTTTTTTCACTTTTTCTTGATTTTTTTTTTGCTCTAGTTCTTCAGTCTCCCTCTGTCCATGCTTCAATCATTCAAATAAAGTATTAACCTGATGACCTACTGAAGAGTTTTGAATCAGTTCCATGGTTCAGATGATAAACGTACTGCACTTTCTGGTGACTGAAGCAAACTTTAAATACAGAAATTTGTATTATTATTAGTAGTAATAGTAGTATTTCCTATAACATTTTGGGATTATAACTATATATAATAATTAAAGGAGAGAAAAAACATTGATGATGTGATGCAGCGTTAGAGTTATTCAATTTTACCAAGAAAACGGACGACAAATCCTTATTTTCCAATTACAAGATGTCCTGAAGTGTTTTATACCACAGCAAATTTCCAATAATTACAAGATTCCAATTAAAGAACAGCAATTACTTTTTATCCATTTATAGTTACACACGACATGAACATTCAAATAAGTTATCACCGTTCTTATACTTTATAGCAGCTCATTTACAGCAAGCTCTTCAAGGTAATACAATGAAAAAGCAGCTTGACATGTACATAGATATTTATATATTTATAGACATTTATATATTTTAACATACATATATTTAATAATAATAATAATAATAATAATAATAATAATCATCATACAAATTTAGAGTTTATTGTAAAAATCGATTTTCTTTTTCATAAACATCTTTTTTTTAACTCTAGAAATAAACCAATGAAAGCATCGTGTATCTGTTAACTGTTATTGTTCACTCTCTCTGTTTGTTTAAGCAAAGAAATAAAGTACATTTCTAAGATTTAAATTTTAAGTGCAGGTTTTAGAAGAAAACTGATCAAGGAAGATCCATGAAGAAGATAAAGGAATTCATAGCAACATTTATCATCGTTTTGTTTGAAAACTGACTGCTATGTTGGACATGAACCACCTCAGTGAGTAATGCCCACCCACATATAACATACACACACACACACACACACACACACACACACACACACACACACACACACACACACACACACACACACACACACACACACATACGCACACTGCGTGCATCCAAGTTTACTGGAACGGGCAAACAAGCATCAATCACCTCTTAAAGGTCATCCACCGATCAGACACGGACTAACGGTGCCTACGCCTGTCAATAACCAGCTGCTTTCAAAATCTGTGTCAATAATCTCTCAGTTCTGCGACTAACATGTAATCACATGTCCAAGAAACATGACGGTGCTTTTTAAACACGTGACATCATCAGTTTATCAAGTCAAAGAACAAGCTGTGATCACATGTGAAAGAGAATTATTAACATGAGAAAGAAATGAACATGCAAGATGAAAATAAATGATTTGTGCTAATGTACATGTGAATATACTGTAATAAAACATGCCATAAAAGGTGTCAAATGAATCAGACATAAAATTCTCACTTGGCAACAAATGATTCATTGGAAAATCGGGTTTAAAAAAATTACATAAACATAAAAGAATTATGAGGGGGGGCACGGTGGCTTAGTGGTTAGCACGTTCGCCTCACACCTCCAGGGTTGGGGGTTCGATTCCCGCCTCCGCCTTGCGTGTATGGAGTTGGCATGTTCTCCCCGTGCCTCGGGGGTTTCCTCCTGGTACTCCGGTTTCCTCCCCCGGTCCAAAGACATGCATGGTAGGTTGATTGGCATCTCCGAAAAATTGTCCATAGTATGAGTATGAGTGTGTGTGTGTGTGTGTGTGTGTGTGTGTGTATGTGCGCCGTGCGATGGGTTGGCACTCCGTCCAGGGTGTATCCTGCCTTGATGCCCGATGACGCCGTGACCCGAGAAGTTCGGATAAGTGGTAGAAAATGAATGAATGAATGAATAAAATAATTATTTGACAAGAAAAAGGTGAAAAAAAAATCGAGTCGCTTAAGAATTAACTTGAAATGAAAGTAAACGGATCCTGTAAAAATCGTCCGTAAAATGAATGTCATATAAGAAACATGAAAATAAATGAATCATGTAGGGGAAAATAATCCACATGAAAATAAATCATTCATATTTTTAAAAAAAAAATCGAATAAACATAAATGAATCGTTTGAAAAGAATCAAATGCAAATAAATGAGTCGTGTAAAAAAAATTTAATTGAATCAGTTAAAACTGATTCGATTTTTGTGCAGAAATCATATATCGAACCTCATTTGTAAAGTTAATGTGATTTTTTCATGGGATTTTTTTCAAAGAATGATTCATTTTCATTACATCGTCTTTATCGTTGACTGAAAAATGGCATAGAAGATGATTACTTTATAGGATTTTATTTTCATTGTCTAAGAACTGTACTTAAAAAAAAAAGTTCATCACTTTACAGGTCACGGTGGTTTAAGTGTTTAAGGCTTTGGGTTGTTGATCAGAGGATCAGGGTTCAAATCCCAGCACTGCCAAGCTGCCACAGGCTTTTAACCCTGTCTGCTCCAGTGGTGCTGTATCATGTACCCTGTGCTCTGTGCTGTACCCTGTGCTCTGACCCCAACCTCCAAAGTTGTGGTATGTGAAGAAAGAATTTCACTGTAATGTAAATGTGACAAAATAAAGTCTTCTGTTCAAAACAGGTTTTCTAAGGACACATTTTTCTTCAGTGACCCCGTGTATAAACTAGCCAAATCCCACCAAAAACAAACAGATCGATGCGTGATACAAATACGACTCTCAGAGCTGCGCCTCAGTGCCAGTGTAAAGTCAGCCAGCCAGCATTAAACCGACAAATAACATCAGGGGTTTCACAATCTGCGAAATTAATAATCACTCACGGCGGTCCTGAGCTCCTCCTTCAGCTCAGGATTGTTCTTCTATCCAGCTCAGGATAAGCTGAAGAATGGAACATCTAAGGAAAGCGACCGTGTTCCTGGGGTTCATAAACTGGCTTTGCTTGGTTTCAGCAGCAAAGGTCAGTCTGAATTTGGCTATTTTACTAGTGTGTGTGTGTGTGTGTGTGTGTGTGTGTGTGTGTGTGTGTGTGTGTGTGTGTGTGTGTGTGTGTGTGTGTGTGTGTATGTGATAAAATTAAACGCAAATGTTACAATTCGATTTTTTTAAATAACAAAAAGTTCAACATCTTTACTGTAAATGTCAGAGGTGGGAGTAAGTCACACATGTGCAAGTCACAAGTCACGTCAAGTCAAGTCAAGAAGCTTTTATTGTCATTACAACCATATATAGCTGTTGCAGTACACAGTGAAATGAGACAACGTTTCTCCAGGATCAGGGTGCTACATAAAACAAAGACAGGGCTAAGGACATGTAAGTAGTCTTAGCCACATAAAGTGCAACTGTGCAACCTGGTGCAAACAGTGCAGGACAAGACAAACAAGACAGTGCAGGACAAAAGACAGTGCAGACATAAAGTTACAAGACAATACAAAAAGTACAAAAAATGCAATACACAAAAGACAATAAACAGTAACAGAAACAGCACCGACCGACCAGTGTGTATACTGTGTGTGTATACTGTGTGTGTATACTGTATGTATATACTGTGTGTATATGCTGAATGTTCAAACAATATTTCATGCAGTAACATTAGAATGAACACAGTTTCTTAGCAGCAGGTCCTTTGGATAATATATAGAGTTGTGCAAAAAACAGCAATGACTGAAATATTGTGTAGTATGTGCGAAACGACCGAAATATTGTACAATATGTGCAAAAACAGCTGAAATGTTAGACAGTAACATTTAAAGTTAAGTAAGTCTCAAGTCATGAATGTCAAGTCAAAGTCAAGTCGAGTCTTTTTTTAATATTTGTCAAGCAAGTCTCAAGTCTCAAATTTGCGACTTAAGTCAAGTCATATGACTCGAGTCCCCCATCTCTGGTAAATGTTAATGCACACTTGCTTAAACTTCACCAGTGGTGTGAGCAATATTTCAGACACCTTGATAAGTCAGTGCTAATTCGCTAAAGCCGCCTTTAGACGATTTCATGGCTTTGTGAATGCTTTTTTTGCATCCAGAAATCTTTTTATTCTTCTTTAAGCTGCATTTCTATAACCGATGAGCCACGAATACACTTAGAAACACATTCCAGAGTTAAGCCTTTCATGAATAAATAAGTTTTAGGAACGTTATGAGTAAACAACGGATCAAACATAATACTGAAATAAAAAAAAATATGGAAAAAAATAAATGAAGGAAATGAGTATTTTAAAGAATTCTTGACAGGTAGTAAATGTATGCAGTTTTGGGAATGTTTTATAGTGCAGCTGAATTATATTGAAGCATCTGATTTTGAGAACCGAAGACCTTTTCATTTACTGTAACCTGGAACTGAGCTGGAATCAACTGGGTTTCTTTAACCCAAATTAATGACTCTCTTGCGCAACCAGTTTCTACCAGAAGGCACATTATTAGCTGAATGGAGTCCTTGTGTGTGCAATTAAAGAGTCATATGATCTCAGTGTATTAGATGACATTCAGCTTCAGTTTCCTTGAGTACTTAAGGATTAGTCCAAGAGATGCAGGTCTTTATGCAAGAGATCTTTAGAGAACAACATCATGAAGACCGAGGAGTTTAGGACACGTTCCAAGTTGTGGAAAAGTATCATCCATCCATCCATCTATCCATCCATCCACCCATCCATCCATCTTCTACCGCTTTATCCGGGGCCGGGTCGCGGGGGCAGCAGACTAAGCAGGGATGCCCAGACTTCCCTCTCCCCAGACACTTCCTCCAGCTCTTCTGGGGGAATACCGAGGCGTTCCCAGCGTGTCCTAGGTCTTCCCCTGGGCCTCCTCCCGGTTGGACATGCCCGGAGCACCTCCCTAGGGAGGCGTCCAGGAGGCATCCGAAACAGATGCCCAAGCCACCTCAACTGACTCCTCTCGATGTGGAGGAGCAGCGGCTCTACTCTGAGCTCCTCCCGAGTGACCGAGCTCCTCACCCTATCTTTAAGGGAACGCCCAGACACCCTGCGGAGGAAACTCATTTCTGCCGCCAGATTGCTGGAGGGTGCACTGGAGTTTGCCCAACGTGTCCACATGTGCTTTGTGGATTTGGAGAAGGCATTCGACTGTGTCCCTCGTGGTGACTTGTGGGGGGTGCTCTGGGAGTATGGGGTCCGGGGCCCTCTGCTAAGGGCTGTCCGGTCCCTATATGACCGGAGCAGGAGTTTGGTTCGCATAGCCGGCAGCCATCCATCTATCCATCCATCTATCCATCCATCCATCTATCCATCCATCCATCCATCCAACTATCCATCCATCCATCTACCCATACTTACATACATACATTTTCTGTAGTGTTTATTCCACACAGATTCGTAGGAAACCTGGATTCTGTCCCGGGGGACTTGGAAGACACCCTGTATGGGGTTCCAACCCATCACAGAGCACACACACACACACACACTACAGACTTATTTTAGAGATGCCCATCATCTTACCCTGAGGCAAACCCCTGAAGCACACATGCAAAGGTGCAAAGCAAACATGCTAACCATTAAACTATCACCTGCAGAGTGATATTAAATCTGTCATTAAACAATGAGGACATACACCAATGATATACCAATGACAAATGGGTTCTACAGGGTTCCTGGTTTGTTCTTAAGCTCGAGTTAAAGTCTCTGAGGTGTTTTGCAGGTGCATCCTGACTGGGATCCAATCCAAGATGTATTCCTGCTTCAATGTTTCTACTTATAGATAAATAAAGATACTTTATCTGATTACTTCAAACCTAAAATACATTTAGATAGATTTATATTGCAAATAAGCATCCTGATAAATTTCTCATGTTTCTACTTAACCCACATTCATTCCATGCAAACGTTCCAGCGATTAATGAGTATTAGTTCATGGATTTCTCTAAAAAATAGAAAGATCTATCGTGTTTTCATTTGACTGTCCCATCATTCCTGAATTCAATATGAAAGACCAAAATTCCATAAACATAGGAAAGATTCTCGAGTACACACATTGCCTGAAGTCTGCACGAGTGCATGTGCTGTATTTGTATGACTTTCTTACTGTGAATTATTTTGTCTCTAAGCTATCAGGAAGTGAGGTCATCAACCTTGGCCACAAATCAACAGCCTGGGAGCCTTTAATGAACATTACTGCAAATCTCTCCTCCATTTCCAGGTCAGTCTGTAGAATCCTTTATAAGTTTTCTTTTTGGAATTGAGTCTTATTTATCTACTCACTGGTGCTAAATATCTTATAAACTGGAAATAGCTTTTTTTAAAAATACACTAACTATACTAAGAAGAAGCCTTTATTAAAGTGACGTGACATACGGCTAAGTACGGGTACCCATACTCAGAATTCGTTCTCTGCATTTGACCCATCTAAAGTGCACAGTTGGGGTGGTTCGGTGCCTTGCTCAAGGGCACCTCAGTCGTGGCCGGTGTGAGACTCAAACCCACAAACTTAGGGTTAGGAGTCAAACTCTCTAACCATTAGGCCACGACTTGTCACATACACATTAAGGTGCATTACAGCACAGTGAAAGATTTTCTTCACACATCCCAATGGTGGAAGCTGGAGCAGTGAGGGTTAAGGGCCTTGCTCAAGGGCCCAACAGTGGCAGCTTGACAGGGCTGGGGCTTAAACCCTGATCCACAACCACAAGCCTAAACTGCTTGAGCCACCACTGTGATGCTAGCTAGCTGGAAATTCAGATTAACAGACTTAAATACGTTATCTAACAATTAAAATAACCCACAGTGTGCTTTAATACTCATATTTACCATTTACACCCTAAAGTTGATTATTTTCCTATAACGCGACATCTCAGCAAATTAACCCTTAATTACACATTTCTATTAATTACATTTCAAGACCTCATCTCACACCGTATCCGTTTATACGGTGATGTGCAAAGTCCTAACTTTATTTAATCTCATGTCTCTCACCAGTTTGTGATTCTTCAGAAGTTATTTTACTGTTTCATGTAAAATGACCAAAAAAAAAACACCACATGGTGTAGAAACTCCTCTGTACCAAACCGTCTGTCTGTTACGAAGCCGTGACACCGGAGACTCCATCCATAAACGTCTCCATATCTTCCAAACGTCTGCATATCAACCATCAAACATGTTTTTATTACAAATTAAACATTTTAATTTATGTATATATTCCTAATCATGTGTCAGGTCATGTGGTTAAGTCATGATGCCTTTAAAAATAATGAAAACTTTTGTATATAGAATCGATTCTGGAGATTTTACCTGTCACACTACTAACAAGTGACAGTCAGCACTCAATATTCTATATTCTATATATATATATATATAATGTATCGAAATGTAAAGGGAATCCAACTGTAGGTGATATTCATGTGTGGCTTCACCTGCAGCATCACCTCCACCTTTGAGTTTCGTACCCTCGATCCCGAGGGCATCATCTTCTACGGAGACACCAAAGAGGGCCAGGATTGGTTTGTTCTTTCTCTCCAAGATGGTGTTCCTGAAGTGCAGATCGGTAAAGCGAATATATTGGTCAGTGTGAAAGGAGGACCGAAACTGAACGATGGCGTTTGGCACAAGGTCAGAGTTTTTTCTTAACGCCAACGTCTTCTTATAAATCGCCTTCTTATCTAAAATCAAAGGGAGAAATGAGCAGGAAACGCTTCATATAACATATCCACGGTGGGTTAAAGGCTAAATATTGTATGTAGATCTTGATTTCTGATTGAAAACTGATGATTTCTTAAAGGGTGTGTCACAATTATCGAAATGAAAATATTTAAAGGTCAAAATATCCAATTGTTTAGAACTAAACTGAGACCAGACCTTTGGAACCCCAAATATTGCAATAGCAGGACAAACATCGATACTGATCCTGAGCACCTCGGATATCACCGTAAAAGAACGAAGTTAAAAAACATGTGACTCAAACTGCACTGAGATGCATGACATCTGTCACATCTGGTCCTCTATAGTCTATGTGAATTCTATATAGTATTTTATATTGTAAAAGGCTCAGACGAGCACTTATCGTACTAGAACGTATTCTATATGCGACGGGCCGCTGTTCCTCCTCAAAACTCTCTCAGAGCTTCTAAGCTCTTTTAATTTTATCTAAACACAGTAGCCGACCAGAGATTCTGGAAATTTGTGACCTCTTGTATAGGAGGTGAAGGGAGTAATTAGGAAACAGATAGATAGATAGTGACATAGTGATAAATAGTGACGTGACATGTGGCTAATACGAGTACGGTGACCTGTACTCAGAATTTGTTCTCTGCATTTAACCCATCCAAAGTGCACACACACACACACACACACACACACACACACACACACACACACACACACACACACACACACACACACACACACACACACAGTGAACAGAGGGCAGCCATTTATGCTGCAGCGTCCGGGGAGCAGTTGGGGGGGTTCGGTGCTTTGCTCAAGGGCACCTCAGTCGTGGTATTGCCAGCCCGAGACTCAAACCCACAACCTTCGGGTTACGAGTCAGACTCTCTAACCATTAGGCCACGACTTAGATAGATAGATAGATAGATAGATAGATAGATAGATAGATAGATAGATAGATAGATAGATAGATAGATAGATAGATAGATAGATAGGTAGATGAATAGATAGATAGATAGATAGATAGATAGATAGATAGATAGATAGATAGATAGATAGATAGATAGATAGATAGATAGATAGATAGGTAGATAGATAGGTAGATAGATAGATAGATGAATAAATGGATAGATGAATAAATGGATAGATAGATAGATAGATAGATAGATAGATAGATAGATAGATAGATAGATAGATAGATAGATAGATAGATAGATAGATAGATAGATAGCACACCCATCTAAACACAGTAGCCATGTGTGACCTCTTGTATAGGAGGTAAATGGGTTAATTAGGGAACAGATTGGCAGCACAATGTCTGACCTGTAAAGAACAGATGGGATTCAGGCAGCATTAGTTCAGAAGATAACTGTTCATAATTACAAAAGGTACCTTCTTTATTTACGTCTTGAAAGCATCTGATGCCTTTTCCATGCCATTGCTTAAAAACATTATCAGTAATAGATGGTGGAAACATGTGATTCTCCTGTAGCAGCATCAATGTTGAGGCGGAGATGAATTTAAAATGAATTGACCCTAGTTCTGAAGAGTGGATATGACTACTGGGTTATGTATTAAAGAAATAACTTTACAAGATAGGGGTGAAGTAAACAAAGCAGGTAAACACGTAGATATACATGAACTCGCCTACAACCTGCACCATAGTGCAGTGGATGATCTGAGCCAAAATGTTAATTTAGGAACATCATGATCTATGAGGCAACGGACTCCGAATTCTGGGTACTTCGCCACCCCGCAAAAAGTGGGTAACAATCTGGTCAATAGACTTAAAGAAACACTTAAGAAACAAAGGAATGCACTGAAAAACAAAGAGAAATTTAGGCAAAATATTCATTTTTACTGCATTAACCTGACCAGTCAAAGACAAAAATAGTTTGTAGCTGAGGAAATTTAAGAGTATTTAATATGTAGTCGTCCATCTCAGGAGTGAATGTGACGTACAGGGTTTGACAGACAGGCCGCAAGTGTGGAAAATCAGCGTGTAATTAATCCATGAATTATAGTCGTAGTACATGTCAGGGGTCAAAACACTCAGACGGTGTTAATCAAAGAGTAAGCTGTAATCAAGAAACGGAAAAAACAAGCGAGGAACCAGGAAAACCTAAGGAAAAACTATGGCACCGCTGACAACATCAAAAAGGAAACAAAAACAAGAGTGTATAAAAAAGACAAACTAATCAATGAATTACACGAATGACCCTTTGGGTAGTAATCTAAAACCTTTTTTATTTTATTTGGGGGTGGGGGGTGGTGTGTGTGTGTATGTGGGGGGGGGGGTAATTATTGTGTGGCAGAGACTGGACCATTACTGAAATCAACACACACTTAAACATATGGTTGTTGTTGCCATGGGAAACATGACAGTAACAATTATTCCTTATATCCATCTGTAAAAGATCAGCGACCGCAAAATAGAAATAATATTTAAAATTAAACCCATAAAAAAAAAAATCTGTTAATCCAAACTTTTAATCAAAGTCCATTAGTACATCCGTTTTACATAAAGGTACAAATGGTTTCTGAGATGTATTTTGTAAAATATTTGCAATGAAATATCAGGATAAAAAAAATCAGAAAAGGAAGCCAAACTTGAGTGAAGTTTAAAAGACATTTTCTTCCAGTTGAACTTTGCGACACATCTTCATCGCGTGCAGATCGAGACCTGTGGTCTCTGAGCCGCTGCCAGACGCTCGTTTCCTTCTGTCATGTGCACGGTAAAGAACAAGCCTGTTATTGGCAAGAGAAGAAAGTCATCCTTCCTTTCACCTAGAAATATGACCCAGTTACTTTACTGAAATACAGCCAGGGGCGGAGCTACAGATGTCAATCAAGTCAACAAACATGAGAACCTGAACAAACAAACAAATAATAAACAAACAAGCCAACAGTCAGATAGATAGATAGATAGATAGATAGATAGATAGATAGATAGATAGATAGATAGATAGATAGATAGATAGATAGATAGATAGATAGATAATTGAATAAATGGATAGATAGATAGATAGATAGATAGATAGATAGATAGATAGATAGATAGATAGATAGATAGATAGATAGATAAATTAATACATAGATAGATAGATAGATAGATAGATAGATAGATAGATAGATAGATAGATAGATAGATAGATAGATAGATAGATAGATAGATAGGATGGATAGATAGATAGATAGATAGATAGATAGATAGATAGATAGATAGATAGATAGATAGATAGATAGATAGATAGATAGATTAATAGATAGATAGATAGATAGATAGATAGATAGATAGATAGATAGATAGATAGATAGATAGATAGATAGATAAATTAATACATAGATAGATAGATAGATAGATAGATAGATAGATAGATAGATAGATAGATAGATAGATAGATAGATAAATTAATACATAGATAGATAGATAGATAGATAGATAGATAGATAGATAGATAGATAGATAGATAGATAGATAGATAGATAGATAGATAGATAAGAAACCTGAGATGCACATAATCAGAAATTAAATTAGCCCTAACGACGACTCAAGATGATACTCAGGGCAATAAAGACCAATGAAGTAAATTTGAACATTTTAAAGCTTAAAATATTGAAATTCTTCGTATCTAATTGTTTGCTCTGAGATCAACATGAGACATGAACTGTTTGAGCTTCTTAATTTTGGGATTTACTTCCCAGATCATATCATTTTATCTCCAGTGGTTTAATCCATTATGAAAGACTTAAAGACTTTACTGCATAAACTACAAGTATTATTTAATTTAGTTAAACATTTAATTCATAGTGTAAAGTTTACCTACAGAGCCCTTTATGGTACATTCTATAGATTTCCTACAGAACTTATACAGGCTTATGTCAGAGTTTGTGAGGTGACATTAGATGTTTTATTTCATTTTGTCTTAATGTCAAAGTCAGAAAGTTATTGAGTAATTGAGCTGTTTTATAAAAAAAAACTTTTTAGTATTTTTTTTCCTCGCAAATTCGAATTCACGTCAAATTCGAATCGAAATTTTATTTGTCAGAATCATTCATGACACCACATTCAATGCAAATGTTTGTCATCGAAAATCTTTTACAATTTTTAAAGCACAAAGAGCATTTGATCGCATTTTTCTTGAAGAAGCTGATAGAGTAAAAGCAATAAGTATCATAAATTACAGATAGAAGATCCATGATGGTAAATAAGACTTTACTTCTTCTCTTTGTTTCATGTAAGGGTAAAGAGATATGCTTTACAGAAATGATTATGTCATCTAACAGGAATGAATCTAATTATTCTAATAGATAAATCCTGCAGTATTGCTTTATAAATGTCTTGTGTGTGTTGTGTTATGAAGACCTGATGGTACACTTCACAGACCAAATCGTTTTAAGAAAACAAATATTATGTATTTACATATCCAAAAAAAATAATCTTAGGATGAAGTTTACATAATGGGAAAAGGAAAATAATCATCAATACGTTTTCTTTTTAAACGATGTTAATGAGCTGCGTGACTACAGTCCTGTTCTGCTTCCAGAAGCTCAGGGAGAAACGGACTATTTTACGCTCTCTGTCAAGAAAATGAACACAAACATCTAGCTGTCTCTGATGAGATGTTTAAACCATACGTAACTGTATCGTCTAATCCAAATATGACGCAAAACTTTCCTCTGGAATCACACACACACACACACACACACACACACACACACACACACACACACACACACACACACACACACACACACACACACACATATGAAAAAGAAAGTTCCCCACACCACAACCTGTAAACCTGTTCGATGAGATGAGATGATGAGCGCTCAGTGCTCAGAGGGAAGCTGGCCTGAATCCAAAGGTCATAGACAAACAGTCTGTAGCGAGGATCAACACACCGGGATTAATAATCATTCAAACAGACGAAGCAAAGGTTACAGGAGGTAAGGAAAGGAAAGTTAAGGAAAGTACTTAGGAACCAAGAAATGAGGAGAGAGAGGACACACAGGAAGTACAGTAAATGAATAATAAAGAAATAATAAGTACAGTAAAAAAACAACGCGGTGATTTGTTACTCAGCGTATTCAGGTTGTTGTCATGGTAACCAGCCAAGAAAGTAAGAAACGAGGGATGAAATGGCCGAACGTACTCGTGTACTGTAAATACATTGGCTGTAAAGTTTCTTAAACCTTCTTCAGCCTCCTTTTGTAAAAGACCCAACAAAATCTTTGCATGGAAGTCAACAATGAGTCAAGTGAGGTGACGTGTGGAATATTGGTGAAGCTAAAACACAAATATTTTATCTCAAGTCATTATAACCGAGTGTGAATTTGCTCTTTAGAGATAGGAGAGATTGATTATACAGACCTTTTTATGATGAAGTAGCCAGGATAGACTCAATGGCACAAAGCCAAAAAAACATTTATTTGTCATTAAGGAAGTCAGAGTTAAAATAACATAAGGCTACATCATATCTGCTAAAGTACACTGATGTACAGTATTGAATCCTATGGAACGTGATCGCTAATCACCAGTGGTGATGTTTGTTTTGGTTCCTGATAAACTAGCTCATTCCTCACTCTTACTTTTACACAACAATTTAATTTTAAAACTTAAATTTTCCAGACAGATTAGAATTTCAAAACAATGTGATGTTATTAAGAAGAACGAAAAGACTTAGCGTCTAAAACCCAACAGAAACAGAGCATCGACACGAAGCTGCCAAGGACAACATGGCCAGGGGTGCCAATAATTATGACACACTTCAACTTCACTTTTGTCTAGAAAAAAACTATTTGTGTCAAATAAAATGACATTTTTGAACTATGATCCGAGATCAACATGATCTGTTTTCCTTCTTAGGAAAAAAAAACAAACTAAATTCCAGAGCTGTTTCCTTCAATTTCAGCGATTTTTTGAAGGTGCCAAAATTTTTGGAGCATTCCAAAACCTCGTGTGACTTTTTAAGAAATGTAGCCGATGTTTTATCCATTGTGTTATCAGCTGGAGCTGCGCAGCGAGGGGAAGTATGTGGTTGTAGAAATCAACAACAAGGTGGAGCTATTGGTGGGAATGGAGTCGGATCAGACAGATGACGTGCTGACGGGGAAAATACGCCTGGCTCTCGGAGGGATGTTGGTGGATCAGAACAGGCTCCTGCATCCTGTCAGTCAGGCCACGTTACATATCTCGTTCTTCTTCGTTATCTTGGTGTAAGCTTTTCGCTTCTGTGAGCTCATCCCTCACTCCTGCTTTTCAGTTTAAACCTGAGATGGATGCATGCATACGGGCAGGAAACTGGCTGAACCTCAGCGCTCCCTGGGAAGCAAAGCCGGACTGGAAACCGTCACCTTGCTTTCCGGAGATCAAGAAAGGCAGCTACTTTCCTGGAAGTGGATTAGCTCTGTTTAATACATCTGGTGGGTGTTTAGTGTTGCTCTCTTTACCTAACATGCGTTGAAATTACAGTTTAAGGTGACCAGAAGTGTGTGTGTGAAAAAACATATAATGATGTTATATTTATATAATTAATTAAATAATTATAATACATAATATATAATTTTTTTACTTAAAAAAAAACATTTTATAATATAATTAATATTTTATAAATATAATTAATAATAAGAATAACAACAATAATAATAATAATAATAACAATAATAATAATAATAATAATAATTCTTATTTATTTATTTATTTATTTATTTATTTATTTATTTGTAATTATTTAATTTTTATTTAAACCTAACAGACATCCATGAAACTCAATTGGTTCCTTATAGCACTCTTGCAAATAAATATGAGTTAAAATAAGAATTAAATAAGAAATAAGTTGTAATGTAAAGAGAACTGAAAAACTTTTGGAGTTTGTCTGCGCAGTACACAGTACACTTTGACTCCTGGCTGTTAGAGGGTTGTGTTGTTCATAATATTTTCTCTCTGTATTGACGCAGATCTTCCTGGAGTGGAGACAGAAGAGAGAGGAGTTACGATTGAGGTGCACGGATCTTGGCATGGAACCTTGTTGAGTCTTCACAGCCTCGATCTCCGGTACATTCTGCCCAGGGATAAGGCAAAGGAGGACAGGGTATGATGGCCTTAAGAATCATATAACATGCAGGAGAGATACAGGAGATTATTCATAGACAGGGATGAATTAGGCAGGAACCTAATGAGGAACATCCTCCAAGTGCCCCTGCTTATTCTCCTACTTTACATGTGTCTGTATGTGTTATTGTGTGTTGTGTTGTATTCCATCCTTGTACATCCCTGCTACTATCCCTGGATACTGAGTGTCCACAAAGAAAGTATGTGCACCCTGAGCATCTTCACACCTATATGGGCTTCAACCCCAAACTGTTTCCAAAATGTCTGAAGCAAACCATCTGATCTAATGCTCTAGTAGAATGTGTGAATGAACACAGATCCCCACAGCCACTATCAAACATCCAACATCTTCACAGAAGAGAAGAGAAGAGAAGAGAAGAGAAAAAAGATGTAGAAGAGAAGAATGAAGAAGAGATGGAATGATTGAGAAGAGAAGAGAAGAGAAGAGAAAAGAAAAGAAAAGAAGAGAAGAATGGAGAAGAGAAGAGAAAAATGGAGAAGAGAAGAGAAGAGAAGAGAAGAGAAGAGAAGAGAAAAAAAGAAGAGAAGAATGAACAAGAGAAGAGAAGAGAATGATTGAGAAGAGAAGAGAAGAATGCAGAAGAGATTAGGAGAAAAGAGAAGGAATGATTGAGAAGAGAAGTGAAGAATGGAGAAGAGAATAGAAGAGAATAGAAGAGTGAAGAGAATAGAAAAAATTATGTAGAAGAGAAGAATGAAGAGAAGAGAATGATTGAGTAGAGAAGAGAAGAGATTGATTGAGAAGAGAAGAATGGAGAAGCGAAGAGAAGAGAAGAGAAGAGAAGAGAAGAGAAGAGAAGAGAAGAGAAGAGAAGAGAAGAGAAGAGAAGAGAAGAGAAGAAGATAATGGGACAGTGGTGTCTCAACTGGTTAAGGCTCTTGGTTGTTGATCGGTGGATCGGGGTTCAAGGCACAGCACAGCACAGCTGCCCCTGCTGGGCCCTTGAGCAAGGCCCTCAACTCTCCCTGTTCCTGGGGCGCTGTATCATAGCTGCCCCTGCACTCTGACCCCAACCTTCTCCGTTGGGGTTTGTGAAGAAAAAAATTCCGCTGTAATGTAAATGTGGTTATAATAAAGGCTTTTTTTTAATGCGAGGCTGTATGGCTACATGCTACAATAATATATATTTTTTTTTATTTTAAATATAATTATTGTAGGGGGGGCACGGTGGCTTAGTGGTTAGCACTGTGTGTGTGTGTGTGTGTGTGTGTGTGTGTGTGTGTGTGTGTGTGTGTGTGTGTGTGTGTGTGTGTGTGTGTGTGTGTGTGTGTGTGTGTGTGTGAGTGAATGAGTGTGTGTGTGTGTGCCCTGCGATGGGTTGGCTCACCGTCCAGGGTGTATCCTGCCTCGAAGCCTGATGACGCCTGAGATCGGATAAGCAGTAGAAAATGAATGAATAAATAAATGTTAATAAAATTCACAGTAGACTGAATAATTTGCACTTCAGTAAGAGCTGCATTACTGAATGACTGTATGAGAAAAGAGTAAAACCGGTTTTCTGTATTTTTAAGGAAGAATCTGGTTCGAGCAACACTGATGTCTTCACCAAGCTGACGCTGAC
Source organism: Tachysurus fulvidraco (assembly GCF_022655615.1). Classification (NCBI taxonomy): domain Eukaryota; kingdom Metazoa; phylum Chordata; class Actinopteri; order Siluriformes; family Bagridae; genus Tachysurus; species Tachysurus fulvidraco. The sequence continues at coordinate 3,334,889 of NC_062525.1, forward strand.
TTTACTGAAACATTCCCTGGTGTTAAACGGCGAGACAGAGCTGGAGAACGAAAGCATCAACTTCCTCTCAAGGTGGAAGGAAGGGATGAGTTTGGTGTTCGGTGGAGTTCCAGGTAAAGCAACCAGGAAAACTGTCACATTTTATTGTAACTGATATATATATATATATATATATATATATATATATATATATATATATATATATGTTTTATACTTTATTTTTGGTGATTATTTTGGAGGCATAGTGATCAACACTACACAATAAATGACAGAAATACTAACATAATAAACTATAGGCTTTGATAGATCTAAAAATATAGCTGAAATATCTCTACACAGACTCTATGCTTCATTATGTGGGTGTGGTTGTGATGTAAACTTTTGCAGGTGAGACCGAGGACGCGAAGAAGCCGCACCGTCTCCAGGGCTGTTTGGAAAAAATCCTGATTCAGGGACAAGACATCGATCTCGATCGGGCTTCCTTCAAGCACACGTCTATCTCATCACACAGCTGTCCTGTAAAAACAGTGAACGAACTGATAGAGAGTTAGTAAGTCAGGGTTGTTGTGTTATTTTTCATATCATGGAATGGGGCGTGGCCACACCTCCACCAATCAGCTTCCACCAAACAAAAAAGTTTAGTTGTTTTGTACTACATAATTACAGTGTCATGTTGGCCCACCTTTAACACCCCATGTTTAAAATCCTCTTTTTCTTTCATCTTCATTTACATTTCTGTCATTTATCAGACTCCCTTTTCCAGAGTGACTTACAGTTTTTTTCAATTTATACAACTGAGCAATTGAGGGTTAAGGGCCTTGCTCAGGGGCCCAGCAGTGGCAGCTTGGTGGACCTGGGATTCGAACTCACGACCTTCTGGTCAGTAATCCAACACCTTAAACTCTATCAATTCAATTCAATTTATTTGTATAGCGCTTTTAACAATTTCCCTTTGTCTCAAAGCAGCTTTACAGAAGTATCCTTTGTATCCTTTGTATGTACCAGGTTCAGGTCACAGAAGATTGAAAGATAATTAAAGTGAATAAAACAGGTCACTTATTCAGCTTGTCTAAAGGATTTTGTGATACCACTTTCAGATCTCTGTACTGTATGTGACATTTAGTCAATAGTACCACAAAATAAAATACAACACGAATAATATTTTTGCAAACACTCATGTATCATGCATTGTTCACGCACACACTGTATTTGTCACGCAGAAAAACTGACTATTCATCATATATTTAATAAGCCGCAGCGTCCAAAATGTATCAGTCCGCACTGCTGTCTCTATGGAATCAAGCGCGTCTCCCCTGGAGTTCTTAGTCGAGCCTGACACTTATCAGCCAATCAAAAATAGAAGCTACACAATAGCCAATCAGAAAATAGCACTATTGTATCAGGGTAAGATTTAACGCAACAACCAATGAAAAAAAGCAAATCCTAGAATTGTTCAGCATCGTCCTCGTTCACCCACAGAGAAAAGCACTGGAGCTGTGAGCATCACTTTGAGCACAGAGTAAGTCATGATCTCTTGTTGTAATGTTACAACTAATTCACAACTTGTTTGACACAAACAATGACATTGTGACTGCTGTTAGAGACGTTTCCCAGATAATCAGCATCGGTTCTTCATGAGTGTCTGTAACTTAGCCAACAGTTTTACAGCCTGTTCACTGACAACGCCTGCTCAGGACATGTAGTCTAGGCCAGTGGTTCTCAATCTGGGGGCCCTGAGATGGTGCCAGGGGGCCCCGGTTCACTGACAACACCTGCTCAGAACAAGTAGTCTAGACCAGTGGTTCTCAAACTGGGGGCCCTGAGAGGGCCCTGGTTTTATGACATTTTGTAAAATAATGAAATCATCATAAAGTCTGTGTAATTAAATCTCAGAAAAATCAGGCTACTAACCAACAGCACTACACTTTATAATTTAATATGTTTTGTTTAATTCAAATATTAAGTTTTGGAATGTTTTATGTCATAAATGTTCTTTTGGGACATTTTGTCACATCTCTCTCCAAATAGGCTTAATAATTTTATTAGCACTAAATAAATTAAAGTGTATTGAATGGCAATGTTATAGGTCACTTTTAAAATCATGTCATATTTGATATCCTGGCCATGGATACATTAATCATTACATTTGTCTTTCAAAGATGTCAAGTAAAAGGAAACTAAGCATTCTCTCATTCGCCGTGGGAGGAAAGCCCTTTAAAAACCCCGCAAAGATTGCAGTCTTGATTTTAGTGAGTAAATTTAGAAAGTATATTCGATGGTCAGTTTGAACAAAACCTCAACACAAAACAGCTTGTCTCTGGACGGGACATTGTCCTCAATCATGACCCTAAAAATGGCTGGGCTTGAGCTGAACTGTTTTATATGGGAGCAACATTACAAACGATAAAGGAGTCCAAAAAGGCAACAGACACTTACAATAAACACCACCAGTCATTCTCTGTCTCTCTCTCTCTCTCTCTCTCTCTCTCTCTCTCTCTCTCTCTCTCTCTCTCTCTCACACACACACACACACACACACACACACACACACACACACACACACACACACACACACACACACACAAATAAATTGAAATTGAATAAATACTTTGTATTTGGTTTCAGTGTAAATTGTGTTCAGTGATCTTTGGGTGGGTTGGTTGGAGATGTTAAAACTTGAGAGCCCTGAAAAAAGGTCCAGGTACAATGGATACCAACTCAAATCAATACATACGACAATTCGAGACCAGACTTGAGTCATCCAGCACTTTTATGACCACATCCTCGAATAACATTGTCCCTGATCCACGCTGCTCACAATGAGGAATCCTGGAGTTGACTCCGAATCTGATTCGAGTGATTAGGAATCAGTTGAGTCGATTAGGCACAGCAATTCATGAAAAGACAGGAAACGAGATAGAACAAAATAAACAGTTCACTATTAATTACATTTAATACATTTCTAACTGTTATGTTCTCGCTGTTATGGATGACCAAACTATCTTATCACCTATTTTCACCATTGTTTGTGTAAATAATGAGCACAACTTCTCGAGACTGGTAATAATTCTGTATAGCGTCACTATGTGGAATCGATTCTGAAGCTTCAGAGTCGACTCTCGAATCCGAAAATGGCTGGAGTCGACATAATGTCTTTTTTTTAAATATATATAATTAATCTCAGTTCTTTTTCATTCTTTTTTGTCGTTAAAACATGTGATTTCTCTTCACGATGCTTTATCGAAAACGAAATAGGAAAAAAAAGTAATAAACTGATTTACATTATGAATTCAAGCAAGATTTTTTTGTGATCTAGCGCCCTCTAGTGGAAAAACAAATAAAGGTCCTGCTTTTAACACGTTAGTGTGATTATTTATATATTACCTACTTCTACAAGCGTGTGTGTGTGTGTGTGTGTGTGTGTGTGTGTGTGTGTGTGTGTGTGTGTGTGTGTGTGTGTGTGTGAATGTACAAATACACATTTTCTCAGAAAACTCTTCTCTAAATTTCAACACGTTCTTAATTTGCCCATCAATTTTTGGAACCTTTTATCTTTTGTACCTTTAATATGCATCACAAAAAGTGTATCATTATACAGTATATACATTTTAAAATATAGTTTATAGCAAAGTTAATAAAACAGCATTTCAAATCATTTTTCAGATTTTGAATACAAGTATAATAAAGTAAATGTTAATTAAGGAGTTGTGTAGACGTTTAAAATGCCTTTAAATTGTTTCCTCTTTGTTTTGTGTGACTGCAGGAGTCTGGCAGCACTAAACAAACACAAGATTGAACATAATACAGATGTGCTTTGGATATGACTTTTTTGGAGGTGTCGTGCTTTATGACCTTGATTTATACAACAGGTAAAAAGGTTGACAGACAATTTACTTACCTGGATTTTAATCAAAGAATCAGCGGATTGACATTTAAAAACCAATAACATTTTATACTCCATATCTCATTCATGGTTCATTAATCTTCATCCAGCTTACATTAAAAAATTTAAATAAAAATATACACACTTTAGGTGATGTAAAATGCACACAAATTCAGATTTAAAAAAAAGGATCATGGTTCAACATGTAAAAGTACACGGAATTGCATAAAGTGCAAATACACAACAGTGTGAGATAAGATAAGATAAAATAAGATATATGTTTATTCACAATGGGGAAATTTCTCTGTTACAGCAGCAAAATATATAAAAAGAATAGAGACATAATATAATATACAATAAATACAAAACAAAATATACAAAAAGAGTAGTGGTTACAATGAAAGACATATTGCACAGAGGTAAAATTGCACGTTTTTCAAAATTTCTGTTGTTGCACATATGATGAGAACAGAACAATAAACACACAGAATAAAAGAAATACACAGGGCAATACAGTGATGTACAGGAAAGCTAAAGATCCTGGAGACTTGGATTAAATTGGTTAGGTCTCTACATTTTCTCATAATGTAAATAATCAGCACGATGATGTTGATCCCTACAGAGATGAACAATCCTGGCAGTACAAACCAACCTGAATCTGGAGCGCTGTTGGTGGTTGTGAATTGTTGTAGCTCTGAATAAAAATATAATAATTTGATTATTTATTAGGACACTTTCAAAGCTGTAGACAGAAACTGTAGAACTTCAACACTAAGAGACATTCTTGTGTTGTTCGGATGTTAACACGCTACCAGACATGCATGGAGACTGACCACAGTAGCTACATCATTATAAAAACCGTACCAAATGGGACTGAATTTACAAATAAACACTACTTCAGTAAAGTTGTCCTCATATTCACAGATTCAAGTTTCCCGAGTCAGTAGCTCCTGAACTAAAGGGTGTTACTACACAAATAACACCTCTTTTTTATATCGTAGTGATGTAGAGAGGCAGCTACAACCAAATTTTCCTCAAAATCATCTTTCCTTCGCGGTGGACAAAATACACACAACACAAGTCTCTATGTGCAGATGACTGAGAAACAGATCCCAAGGGACCATCTACAAAGTGCAAAACCCGAAAAGCGAATGCTATAAAAACAGTTAATAACTTCACTGTAATACACTGTACTGTCACCAAACTCAGATCACACATCACTGATTTCCTGATAGTTATACCCATGGGCGTAAATTTCATTTAACAGTAAGGGGGGGGGGGGGGGGGAATAAATATAAAATTTCTCATGAGCAATTTTTGAAGGGGGACACAAATAATACTCTAATTGTACTTATAAAGATTATTATTGTAGCATGGAGACGCGTCATTATGGGTATTTTCAAAGTTTTTATTCAAAGAAAGTAAAACATAAAAATAATCACAACAATAAAAACAAGGAATTAAAAAAGGTTTTACATTTTCTTTAAAATTAATCAAGACACTTAATAACCATAGAAATTGATTATACAAAAAAATACAGTGAGGTCAGTTCGGACGCAGCACGGTGCTCATTTAGTAAATATGCTAAACAGCTAAACAATATGCTAATTGTGGCCATTAATGTTAAGTTAACATTATGCCAAGTCGTCCCAAATAAAACAATGCATGGGAAACGGCTTTGGCGTGTTAGTTACAGTGCACTGTACAACAAGCAAGTAAACAAGCTAACGTTAACTAAGTAATATTGTAATCGCTAATATAGCAGATTCATGGAAAATTACATCCGTAATCAGCATTTTGGCGCAACTAAATTATGAATGAGTCTGCATCAACTACATTAAAGAGAATCACTTTATTTAAAGTGCATAAAATCCCCGACTTAATGGAGTTAACTGAGCCGCAGCCACACACCTGACTCCTGTGTACAGAGTAGGTGAAATGACCTGGGAAAACATATATAAAATAATAAACATTATTTTTTATAATATAAAAAAAATCAATAACTTGACTATTATGGAAATTATAATCAATAACGTTACTGTAGTACACTGTACTGCCACAAAACTCAGATCACACATCAATGATGTCCTGATAGAGTAGTTATAATACAACACTTATTTGGAGGGAAATGTTTTTTTGTTGATTTTTTAATGATTCTTTTTATAATAATGAAAAATCAATAACTTTACTGTAATATACACTGTATATTATATGATATAATATACTGTATACTGTGTATTACAGTAAAGTTATTGAATATAATTTCCATAGTAGTCAAGTTATTGATTTTTTTATATTATAAAAAAAAAATCATAGAAAATAAACAAAGAAACATTTCTCCCAAATAAGTGTTAGGACATAAGTGATGTGTGATCTGAGTTTGGTGACAGCACAGTGTATTACAGTGAAGTTATTGACTGCTTTTTATATTCACTTTTCGGGTTTTGCACTTTGCAGGCGGCCTCTTGGGATCTGTCTCTTAGGAGACATATGTATTTTGTCCAACGCGGAGGAAAGCTGATATTGAGGAAAATTGGGTTGCATCTGCATTGTAGCTGCCTCTCTACATTACTACGATAAAAAAGAGGTGTTATTTGTGTAACAAGAGCATTTAGCTCAGGAGTTATTGACTCGGGAAACTTGAATCTGTGAATATGCGGCCAACTTTACTTAAGTAAACTCTACACTACAATGTTCACTCAGCTCACAGGAACTTAACAAAACCTTTAACTTTCAGTTCACGAGGTCTGTAAGTATAATTAGAATAAGAGATCTATTTACCTTCTACCTTCAGTAACACAGCTCGTGGTTCTCCGTCCTGAGATTCATCGTGGATGAGACATTGATATAATCCTGTATCAGACAGGTGAACTGGACAGATGTGAAGAGAGAGATCACCGTGTAGAAAGCCTTCTACTGACATTGTGAATCTGTTTTGTGTAGTCATCCATCTGTTTGCAGGAGTGTACAGCAGGACCTTGTGTCCATCTTTCTTCCACTTTACATCTTTAACGACTTGTCGAGTGTCTCCGTAACACGGGAGAGTGACGTTCTTCCCCTCGAAAGCCTTTACAACTGTCGCAACTTCCGGATAAACAAAAACAAATCACGTTATTACATTTTAGCATTTAATGTGGCTGATCAGACTTGTTAAGAATGACAGAATGTTCTGCTGATGACAGCAAGAGAACTTACTGATAACTTTCAGCTCTACTTCAGTCACTGATTTTTCATTACAGCTGCACATGTAATAGCCTGCATCAGTGTAGGCTACTGAACTGATCATCAGGGAGAAATCTCCTCTGCTTGTATCTTCTGGTAGTGTAAACCTTTTGTTAAAATTCTCTTGTTTTAAACACATCCAGCTCTGAACAATGACAACATTGTCAGGAATGAAGCGGATCCACTGAACTACTGGACAATTTCCTGAGCAGTTACACGGGAGGGTCAGGGCTTCATTCACCATCGATTCTATGACGATGAAGGCTTGAAACTGCTGCATCAGCAGGTAAACTAACAGATCAGAAGGTAAAGATCAGAAAAGATATTTTGAATATTTGACACACCATAAATCCATAAGTTAAAGCTGTTTCTTTTGGAGAAACATCTGTTTCTTCAGAGACACATACACACTGCTGATTATGAGATACTTTGAACTTTATTCCATCGGTCCCTTGTGTGTAATGAAAATAAACCTGAAACTAAAATATATGTCAGTAAACAGAGCAGTTCTACTGTGGACGTGGACTATTGGATTAGACTTTAGATTTAGATGTGAACATAAAGATATTACAGTGTGATTACTGGACCAACATGACTTATGTATTTTTTAAATGATATTTAACTTTAAATTATTTTAACACTTTTTTTAACTACTTACCTTTTTCTTTATTTTATTTATTTCATAAAGGCAAACAAAACAACACCACACACATAAACCTCTAAATTGAGCAGGTGTTGTAGTCACTTAGACAGAAGCTTAAATGTCTTTAATAGGTTTAATGAGAACCCCGACAGAACCCCATCCAATCCAGCATGTCTTTACTCTTGTCTTATATTCTTAATCTCTCTTGTCCAAAACGCCACCATACAATATTCTGGATCCCACTAGAGGTTCCATGGTAAAACACAACTAGGGTAAACACAACATCATGTCAAGAAATGTTTAATCTGTCATCAGTGTTTAATACAGAACTATAAACAGTAACACTTACTCATCACAATGATGCAAGGAATTAAAAGCCACTTCATGGTGTTTCAGAAAGTCCTATAAGAGTTACCTACAAGAGCAGCATGAGGTAAAGAAAAGGAAACTTTATAGCTGATACACACACACACACACACACACACACACACACACACACACACACACACACACACACACACACACACACACACACACACACACACACACATATCTTATAGCTGATCTATGAGTTAACTGAGTGCATCTTAAAAGACTTAAATAAAGATGAAATAATCATCACACATAAAGATATATTATCTGACACCACATTGACTTTACAGCTGTAAAGTGACTGTGTTTGTTTATACTTAAGTGTTACTACAATTTAACAACACAAACAGTAAAAGATAAAAAAAAAAAATTACTGATTCACAATGAAAGTTTCTTTTTGTGTGCATCACAAAGCAGGTAAGAGCTTTACCTTTAGATCACAGGTTCATATTAGACTTCTGTACGAACAGGAACTACTCCTAATAAATCATTTTTGCAGTTGTTCAGTGTGATGAACTTAAGGACTTCCTTTTATGGCTGTGTAGGCGTTTGTTACCCAAACCAGTTGTATCAGTCTGTGATGGACATTTTTGGAACCTTAGTGTGACTAAACAGTTGTGTTAGTCTAAACAGCATATTACAGCACACCAACTTCACTTCCTGCCAATGAGGAGGTCAAAGCATTCTTAAAGTCTCCTCTCACTCAGTCTATAGACAGCGTGACAGTACCACTTCCCTTCTTCTGGACAACAAACCCTCAGCAAATTGAGGAACAGCTTTTTCACTTAGAGCTGTCACCTTACTGAACACTGCTTCATACCCCCCGACCCCTGTATATTATATCAGTATAATAGATAACACCTTGTACATTATGTCTATAGCACAGAACCTGTATATCTTGTCTATAACATATTCATCTGTATATTATACTATTTTTACTGTAAATACTGTACATCTTGAACTTGCTTCTTATTGCACTTCTGGTTAGTTGCCAAACTACATTCCGTTGGCTTTTACTTGTACATGTGTAATGACAATAAAGTTGAATCTAATCTAATCCAATGTAATCTAATCCAATCTAATCTATATTAATAATGCAAACAGAATTTGTGTAATCTAGTGGAAGTAGTCAAGTACATAAATAGTACAAAGAATAATTTTAACAAATAAAAAGCCCTGCACATTAGTGTGATTAAAATATTCATTCAAATTATTTAAATTTAATATAAATAACATCACCAGGAGAGTACAGAATCATTTGAACCCTTAAAGAACAAAAGCAAATATGATCCTATAGCACAAATACTAATGTTCTCTACATTTCAACATAATCTGAATTTGTTTATCAAGTTTTGGCCTAGACGTAGGACACAATTTATCGTCACTACGCTGGAACTCTCTTTTGTATCTTTAATATACATCACACAAGCGTGTTGGTTATACAGTACTGTATATACTGTACATTTTAAAATATGGTTTAAAGTAAAAAATAAAAACACTAGTGTGTGTTTTACACAATATGCTGTTTAATAGAACAGAGATACTCTGGTGACATTTCTTACAACTAATAAGAAAATGAAATGCTGCTCCTCCACTTCCAGATTATACACTGGTTATACAGTAGAATAGAGCTGTAATGTAGGACCTCTGAAAGACCTTCCGACCCTCTTCAGGTGGCTCCAGCATTTCAAAACCTTTTTCAGAAGAAGTTGAATACAAGTAAACTAAAGAAATGTTAATTAAGTCATTGGCCACGTTCACACTGCAAGTCTTAATGCTCAATTCGGATATTTTGCTCAGATCTGATTTTTTTTGTTTGGCTGTTCACATTACCTTTTAAAATGTGGCCTATATCAGATACCAGTGTGAACTGTTTGCGGTTTCGAACTGACAAATGAACAATAACAATGACGTATGTTATTGTTGAGGAAGTATGAGGAAGTATTGTATCATCTGGTGCAAGCAAACATATCATGTAATGCTATAATGTGAAAGTGACATACGGCTAAGTACGGTGACCCATACTCAAAATTCGTTCTCTGCATTTGACCCATCCAAAGTGCACACACACACACACAGCAGTGAACACACACACACAGCAGTGAACACACACACACACAGCAGTGAACACACACCCGAAGCAGTGGGCAGCCATGTTTTATGCTGTGGTGCCTGGGGAGCAGTTTGGGGGTTCAGTGCCTTGCTCAAGGGCACCTCAGTCGTTTACGAGTCGTTTAGGATTACGAGTCGTTTAGGATTACGAGTCAGACTCTCTAACCTTTAGGCCACGACTTGCCCAAATGTGATGTAATGTATTCAATGCAAACATTATGAGCTGGTTCATGTAACCCCTTTATATAACACTCTTAACACACACACACATTACCAGTCACGTTTGTGTCACGTTTTTTTCACAAAAATTTTTTTTTTGCGCTGAACCACGTGTGTAATCTGACCAATAGGCGTTGGGACGTGACGTCATCAGGCGGGTGAACTCGCGTAAACAGGAAGCTACAAATGGCTGCGAGATGGACAAGACGCTAGCTTCTGCTCGTTCAGGTAAGCGCTGTTTTTCTGATCGAGTGATGGCTAGCAGACAGAATTTCCCTAAGTGTGTTTTTCCGTGTCCCCGTTTCATTACCCGGAAGGATTTGCATGATTGGTGTGTTGTTTGCTTGGGAGTGGATCATGCACAATCGGCTCTCGAGGGAGTCAGTTGCTCGCATTGTAGTCACATGGCTATGCGCACACTTTGTTTTTGGAGAGCGCTCTACGAGAAAAGCTCTCTCCTTCGCCGGTCCCGCTCTTGCTGAGACATAGTGGCACCGGCGCTCGTGGGGCTCACAGGCCTATATAGCAGCGGGATTGGATGCAGATGAGTCCTCTCCAGCCCTGTCTGCTGAATCGAGCTCCTGCTCCCTCGGAGAAGCAGGCCGGATGGCTGCTTCTTCTCCCGGCGCGAGCAGCACAGCATTACATGCCATTTTTTTTCCCGATCTGCACACCGAGGTGTCCAGATCCTGGGAAACCCCGTATTCGGCACGCACTTCTCCTCGTCACTCCTCGCTCTTCGTGAATGTGGTTGGGGCTAAGGCGTGCGGCTATGAGGCGATGCTGCGTGTGGAAGAGATGCTAGCTAGCTATCTCTCCCCTAGCGTAGCATCATCGCTAAAGGCCCCGGTGTTCCCTACTAAGCCGCTACGTGCTACATCGGCCTTAATAGGGATGGCTTACGTGGCAGCAGGCCAGGCAGAGGATTGCCTCCACATCATGGGTCTGTTGCAGGCATACCAGGCTGACCTGCTATGTGATTTGGATGAGACCAGGACCGCTCCGGGACCACTGATATTAAGGAGTGGCGTTGCACTGCCGACTTAACCCTTCGGGTCACAAAACACACGGCTGGGCCGTTGGTCGGTCCATGGCGGCCCTGGTGGCCACAGAAAGGCTTCTGTGGCTTACCGATGGCTCCTCCTGGACTGTTTGGCGATGCTGTGATGGTGGTCGTGAACAAGTTCCAGAAGTCTAAAAAGCAGTCGGCTGCGTTTCAGCACTACCTCCCTCAGCGATCTCATGGGGCTGTTCGGCGGCAGCCCCAGCCTGGTCCTTCCGGACACCGTGAAGCCCAGAAACAGAGTGTGGCCACCCGATGTCCACAGGCGGAGCCTAAGGGCCCAAGGCGATGCCAGGCCATTGGTTCTGCCACAGGATGTACTTCAGAGCACAGCCCCCCTCCAGCGGGCACCTCCCTCCACTTCTGCCCAAACTCTGGGTACGGATGGAAGAGGCCCGCTTCCCTCCAGTGGTTTGCTTCCCACCTTTCCACCCGAAGGTTCGTTGTGGAGGGGGAGGGTCCGCCGCCTCTTGTGAGGCACCATCAGCTGAAGGGCTCTGCCCCAGCTGCTCTGAGTGGATCAGAGGCCAGCCCCTAGGGGTTTGTTCCCCTGAGGAACTTTCTGACAGCTTGGGAGGAGCTGCCAGGAGTCTCCCGGTGGGTCCTGCAGACCAAAGAGGATGGCTACACAGTTCAGTTTGCGTCCTCTCCTCCCCATTTCAACGGGATGTGTCCCAACCTGGTGGGACCCGAGCAGGCTCTGGTCCTGGAACGAGAAGTGCGCACACTCCTGAGGAAAGGAACCATCGAGGTGGTTCCCCCCCTCGGTTTGAGAGTCAGGCTTCTACAGCCCGTACTTCGTCGTTCCGAATGAGACGCGGGTTGCATCCCATTCTAGTCAGATCAGGTCCGGGAACTGGTTCGTCACAATAGATCTAGAAGACGCATACTTTCACGTTTCCATCCTCCCTGCACACAGAAGGTTCCTGAGGTTTGCTTTCGGGGGCAAAGCTTACCAATATCGGGTCCTCCCATTCGACCTAGCACTCTCACCCTGCACCTTCACGAAATGCGTCGACACAGCACTGACCCCGCTGCGGCTCTAGGGCATCCGCATTTTAAATTACATCAACGATTGGTTGATTCTGGCTCATTCGGAGCGCCAGGCGATTCGGCATCGAGATGTCGTCCTCGTCTGTATGAAGGTGCTTGGGTTTCGACTAAACGCCAGCAAAAGCACGCTTTCTCCACCACAGAGAACCACCTTTTTGGGCGTGGTATGGGGCTCGAAGTCATCCTCCCCTTTGTCAGGAGAGTGTGGGAAGGCCAGCCACTCACTGTGAAGCAGTTCCAGAGGCTGCTGGATCTCATGGCAGTGGCGTCCAGCGTGATTCCGCTCGGCCTCCTGCACGAGGCCTCTCCAGTGGTGGCTCCGGGGCAGAGGGTTTTCTCTCAGGAGCAACCCATATCATACCATCAAGGTCTCGCGGCGTGCCCTTCGAGCCTTGGATGTTTGGAAAGACAGAACGTTTCTGTCCCGAGTCCTCGTGTTGGGGAATCAATGTCGTCGCATGACGCTTCCCTCACAGGGTGGGGAGCAGTCATGAGTGGCCACTCCGCCCAGGGTCTGTGGAGCGGCCCACATCTCTCGTGGCAC
>NC_062525.1:3352999-3402657 GCF_022655615.1 Tachysurus fulvidraco
GAGACTGGTAATGTTTCTGAATAGCGTCACTATATTTAATCGATTCTGAAGCTTCAGAGTCGACTCTCGAATCCGAAAATGTCTGGAGTCGAAATAATGTCTTTTTTTAATAATCAATCTTAGTTCTTTTTAATTCTTATTTTTTTATCGTTAAAACATGTGATTTCTCTTCATGATGCTTTATCGAAAACGAAATAAGAAAAAAAAAGAAATAAACAGATTTCTATTATTAATGCAAGCAAGATTTCTTGTAATCTAGCGCCATCTAGTGGAAATAACAACAAATAAAAGTCTTGCTTTTAACACGTTAGTGTGATTATTTATATATTACCTACTTATACGTGTGTGTGTGTGTGTGTGTGTGTGTGTGTGTGTGTGTGTGTGTGTGTGTGTGTGTGTGTGTGTGTGTGTGTGTGTGTGTGAATGTACAAATACACATTTTCTCGGAAAACTCTAAATTTCAACACGTTCTTAATTTTATAATTTGTCCAGCAATTTTTGTAACCTTTTATCTTTCATACCTTTAATGTGCATCACAAAAGTGTATAATTATACAGTATATACATTTTAAAATATAGTTTAGCAAAGTTAATAAAACACTTCACAATGTGTTTTGCTCTATAAAATGCTTTGGTGACATTTCTTACAACTAATGAGAAAAAGAAATGGTTAAAGAATTGTCTCTTAGGACCTCTGAAAGACCTTTTCTGAACCTCTTCAGGTGCCTCCAGCATTTCAAATCCTTTTTCAGAAGTTTTATAAAGTATAATAAAGTAAATGACTTGTGTAGACATTTAAAATGCGTTTAAATTAAGTTGTGTTTCATCTTTGTCTTGTGTGAATGCTGGAGTCTGCAAGCACTAAACAGACACAACAATGAACATAATACAATCAATAATATTTTATACTCCATATTTAATTCAGGGATCATTTTCCTTCATCCACCTTACATTAAAACATTAAAACTATACATACAAAAAAAAAAATATACATACAAAAAAAATACATTAAATATATACATACAAAAAAAATGAACAAGTTTTAAAACATTAATTCTTTAGTAATAATTTTCAAGAATCAAGGCAAAATGAAAAAAAAAATCAAAGTGAAAAACACAAAATAAAACCATCACTTCATTTTCATTATCATTAAAATACACATTCAAATTATATAATTTTAAATATGACTTTTAAACAAATTCTTATAAACAATCATTAAAGACAATCACACAGTCTATATCATAAACATCACCATGAGTGTAAACAGCATCTGTGTTATAGATGTACCTGTAATAACAGAATTATTTGCACCCTTATAACACAACAGGCAAATATGATCATATAACACAAATACAAATGTTCTCTACGTTTCAACATATTCATCGTTTGATCAGCAGTTTTTGGCTTAGACTTGGTTTCTGGACAGAATGTTTTGTCACTTTTGTACCTCTAATAATCATCATAAAAGCATATATTTATACAGTACCTGCATGTTTAACCTACATGTTGTCACTGGGTTTTTTTGACCCCACTGGAAGAATTTAATGTGTTTTAACTTGGGTTTTCTTCCACATATTTGCCTGAAATTTACCAGGATTGTTCCAAATTATGAACTTTGCAAGCAAAATTAATTTTGTCTATTTTCGTTGAACTATGTGTTCAGAACAGTATATACTACGCGTTTGTGATCCTCTTGGGTCATTTTGATTCGGCCACATTTAGTGGGGCAATGGGTCACACTTTTGCCCTTTTCAGGGCAATAAACATACAGTACATACAGACACAAAAATGCACACGTAAAATGTTCACTAACACAAGCACCCAAAACACACACTCACAACCCCCCCCCCCCCCACACACACACACACATGCACACACAAATTGGGCATTGCATTTCATTAGGCCTCCAGAAAAAAAAGCCAAACATTTGTAAATATTTCAAAATTTTGATCGATTGACACACACACACACACACACACACACACACACACACACACACACACACACACACACACACACACACATACACACACACAAGCATTGGGCATAGCAATTAATTATGCCTCCAGAAAAAACAAAATCTACTCATTTGTAAATATTTCACACTTGTCAGATGCATTTGTCCAGCTGGGGGCAAAATCTGATCTACCAAGAAGCTTCACACACTTATTTATACATTTAGTTGCATCAGTCAGCTTTGGCCTAGAGATATGCTGAGTAATGTTTGACATTCATCAGTCAGTCGTTATCCAAAATAATATTTAATAACTTCTGCTTATTTTACTCAAAACATGGCATAATTTTATAAGGTTTAACATGGTAAAATGGTTTCAAAACAATCCCCTGCTCTCGAAATATACCAGCCTGTAATTGTGCATCAACTATTGTGCCTCTATAGTGAAAATAATTAAAAATTTCTTTTTTTTTTTTTTACTAAAAAATGAGGCATTTTTGCATAATAATTAGGTTTATTATACCAAATATGAAAATTTTTTTTCAAAATATATGTTAATATGTTGGAAAGAAGTTAGAAGTTAAAAAAAAAAAAGCTATCATATATAGTTCATTTTTTATAAGCAGTCAAAACAGACAAGGTCAAGTTGACTCAGCACTCCTAATTTGTATAGGAGGACAACACAAGGGTTAAATATGGTTTAAAACAAAGGAAATAAAACACTTGTGGTGGCTCCAGCATTTCAAAACCTTTTTCAGAAGAAGTTGAATACAAGTAAATGTTAATTAAGTCATTGTTTAGACGTTTAAATACTGTTGTGTTTCCTCTTCATTTAATATGACTGTTCAAGTTAAAACAGGAGGTAATAAATAACTATTAATCAATGTGCAAGCAGCCACCTGAATGGTGAATTTAAGATACTCGATTGAATTCATATATTTGTAAATCTGACTCTAAAAGAGTCAGTGCCTCACCAGCCATGAGTCCCTTCCCAAATCACAGCTATATAGCTTGTACATTATAGAACAAAAATGACTCCAGTACCATGGTGTAACATGTAACAGTACATAAGATTGCATACAGTGTGAGATGAGAACAGGACAATAAACACACAGAATAAAAAGAACATACAGGACAACAATACGGTGATGTACAGGAAAGCTAAAGATCCTGCAGTCTTAGATAAAATCTGGTCTCTGCATTTTCTCATGTAATAAAAATTATCAGGTAATCTCATGTAATGTAAATGTTGATCCCTACAGAGATGAACAATCCTAGCAGTGCAAACCCTCCTGAAACTGGAGCGCTGTTGGTGGTTGTGAATTGTTGTTGCCCTGGAAAAAAAATATATTATTTGATTATATATTAAGACACTTTCAAAGCTGTAGACTGAGAAACTGTAGAACTTCAACAATAAGAGCCATTTTTGTGACGTTTGGATGTTAATACACTACCTGACATGGATGGAGACTGACTACAGTACATCAGTATAAAAACAGTACAAAGTGGGACTGAATTTACAAATAAACTCTACACTAAACTCTACACTAGAATGTTCACTCAGCTCACAGGAAATTAAAGCTTTAACTTTCAGTTCACAAGGTCTGTAAGTATCATTAGAATAAGAGATCTATTTACCTTCCGGATAAACAAAAACAAATCAGGTTATTACAGTTTAGCATTTAATGTGGCTGGTCAGACTTTACTACAGACATTTTAAGAACGACAGAATGTTCTGCTGATGACAGCAAGAGCACTTACTGATAACTTTCAGCTTTACTTCAGTCACTGATATTTCATTACAGCTGCACATGTAAGAGCCTGCATCAGTGTAGGCTACTGAACTGATCATCAGGGAGAAATCTCCTCTGCTTGTATCTCCTGGTAGTGTAAATCTTTTGTTAAAATTCTCTTGTTTTGAACACTTCCAGCTCTGAACAACGACAACATTGTCAGGAATGAAGTGGATCCACAAAACCACTGGACAATTTCCTGAGCAGTTACACGGGAGGGTCAGGGCTTCATTCACCATCGATTCTCTGACGATGAAGGCTTGGCACTGCGGCATCAGCAGGTAAACTTACAGATCAGAGAATAAATCAGAAAAGATATTTTGAATATGTGACACACCATAAATCCATCATTTAAAGCTGTTTCTTTTGGAAAACAATCCTCATTCAGTACATTGTTCAGGTCGTCTAAGCCTGGTTGATTCGTTGCAGATCTGAGCACGATTGCTGTGTTCATATATGTTTAAATAAACCGAACCAAGACACAAAACTCAACAGGCTCCAGAAACACACAGTCCAGACTTTTGAGAATGTTAAAGAAAGATCTCACACAAGTCATTAGAACTTTCTCTGAAAGAAACACATACACACTGCTGCTTAGGTGATACTTTGAACTTTATTCCTTCGGTCCCTTGTGTAATGAATATAAACCTGAAACTAAAATATATTTCAGTAAACAGAGCAGTTCTACTGTGGACGTGGACTATTGGATTAGACTTTAGATGTAGATGTGAACATAAAGACATTACAGTGTGAGTACTGGACCAACATGACTTAAGAATTTTTTAAATGATATGTAACTTTAAATTATTTTAAGATAAAACTTTTTTTTAACTACTTACCTTTTTCTTTCTTTTATTTATTTCATACAGGAAAATAATACAACACCACACACATACAACTCTAAACTGAGCAGGAGCAGGTCTTATAGTCACTTAGACAGAAGCTTAAATGTCTTTAATAGGTTTAATTAGAACCAAGACAGAATACCATCCAATCCAGCATGTCTCTACTCTTGTCTTATATTCTTATAGTCAAGAAATGTTTGAATCTGTCATCAGTGTTTAATACAGAACTATAAACAGTATCACTTACCCATCACAGTGATGCAAGAAATTAAAAGCCACTTCATGGTGTTTCAGAAAGTCCTATAAGAGTTACCTACAAGAGCAGCATAATGTAAAGAAAAGGAAACTTTATAGCTGATACACACACACACACACACACACACACACACACACACACACACACACACACACACACACACACACACCTTATAGCTGATCTATGAGTTAACTGAGTCTTAAAAGCCTTAAATAAAGATTAAATAATCATCACACATAAAGATATATTATCTGACACCACATTGACTTTACAGCTGTAAAGTGACTGTGTGTTTGTTTATATTTAAGTGTTACTACAATTTAACAACACAAACAGAAAAATATAAAAAAAAAAAAACAACTTACAGATTCACAATGAAAGTTTCAAAACGTTTCTCAAACTCGTTTTGTGTGCCACACGAAGTAGATACCTTTAGATTACAGGTTCATATGTGACTTCTGTACTCTTGGTAGCGCTTTTTAAACGAAGTGAGACAACACACACACACCTCCCCACCCCCCACCCCTTTAACCCCGCATGCAGATAGCAATCAGATAACAAGAAACACGTCTGACATGTGAGTGTGTGGTTAGTGTGGGACTTCCTTTTATGGCTGTGTGAATCTAATCTTATCTAATCTATATTAATTTGTGTATTCTAGTGGAAATAGTCTACAAAGAATAATTTTAACAAATAAAAAGCCCTGCACATTAGTGTGATTAAAATATTCATTAAATTTTTTTTAAATTTAATATAAATAACATCACCAGGAGAGTACAGAATTATTTTAACCCTTAAAGAACAAAAGCAAATATGATCCTATAACACAAATACTAATGTTCTCTACATTTCAACATAATCTGAATTTGTTTACTAAGTTTTGGCCTAGACTTAGGACACAATTTATCATCACTACACTGGAACTCTTCTTCAAAGTGCATCACACAAGTGTATGGTTATGCAGTATATACATTTTAAAGTAAAAAATAATAAAAGACTCCACAATATGAGATTTTATAGAACAGAGATTCTCTGGTGACATTTCTTACAACTAATATGTTGTGAGCCAGCGGCATGCAAGAGATGTTATCAGACACCGGCATGTACTGGATGGAGTTACAGGACTCTACATACCTGATACCTGATTTTTTTAAATAATGGTTCTCAGCAAATAAATAATAATAAATATCAAGGTACACCACAACCAATTATTAACTTATCCGTAAATAGACAGACGGACATAGATAATACAAAGAGAAGGAGAAATAGGGAAAGAAAAGCTAAACGTAAGGGGAACAAACAAAGAAAGATTGATGTAAAAAGCCAAAAGGTTGAAGAATTGGTTGAAGAGTTGAAAGATTTGAATATGAGTGTTTAAAAGAAGACACCGAGGGATCAGACGCTGTACTTAAACAGCTGGAAGAGGATTCCAAAAGAAAAAAAGACTATAATGCATTATGTGTTAATATGTTTTATTTTCAGAATGTTCAAGAAAAATTCTGAAATGCTTTTCTTTTACTTATAATCATGTATCCTCATGTAATAGAGTTGATTAGATTAATCTTGTGTATTTTAATTTAAACTTTCTAGTAGTAAACATTTATAAAGCCTACTGTGTATTACTGAGAGTATCTGGCCACACGTGGTTCAAGGCCTGCTGTTAAAAGTGAAAAAGTGTTTTAAAGCCTGCTGTCAAGTTCCTGTTAACTTCATTTCTATATCACAGCCTGAGAAGTAGCAGGAAGTATGACCATATATAGACCGTGATGTTAGAAAAGAAAAGACATTAGCAGCGCACACAGAGTCGGCTGGTGAGATATGTTTGGGAAACCGAGAGGTATTTATGAAATAAGATGGTAGCAGTCTAAAAGGCACAAAGCCAACCAAACCTGACAGCCAAATCTATCTGGCCACAGTAAAAAAGTATAAAAGCCTGCCTTGAATCACATTGAATTGCCCCTTTTCCACCGAGGCAGTTCGAGTGCTGGTTCGGAGCCAGAGCCTAATTTAGAACCAGTTCTTTCTGTTTCGACCGTCAAAGCACCGGCTCCGAACCAGGAAAAGTGGTCCGAGGAAAAGTGGTCCGAGGATCCGAGGATTGTCCCCCCCCCCCCCCAAAAAAAAATGATTTAAAAAATATCGCACTCTCTATTGTGTAAAATATATGTATGTATACCTAAATAATTGTGTAAGTAGAAAAAAAACCAAACGCAAAAATGCATTTAGAAACAGTTGAGTCCCCCTCCCCTTCCTCACAATGGTTTGACCCACTGCCTGTTTTCCCAGGTCATTTCACCTACTCTGTACACAGGAGTCAGGTGTGTGGCTGCGGCTCAGTTAACTCCATTAAGTCGGGGATTTTATGCACTTTAAATAAAGTGATTCTCTTTAATGTAGTTGATGCAGACTCATTCATAATTTAGTTGCGCCAAAATGCTGATTACGGATGTAATTTTCCATGAATCTGCTATATTAGCGATTACAATATTACTTAGTTAACGTTAGCTTGTTTACTTGCTTGTTGTATAGTGCACTGTAACTAACACGCCAAAGCCGTTTCCCATGCATTGTTTTATTTAGGACGACTTGGCATAATGTTAACTTAACATTAATGGCCACAATTAGCATATTGTTTAGCTGTTTAGCATATTTACTAAATGAGCACCGTGCTGCGTCCGAACTGACCTCACTGTATTTTTTTGTATAATCAATTTCTATGGTTATTAAGTGTCTTGATTAATTTTAAAGAAAATTTAAAACCATTTTTAATTCCTTGTTTTTATTGTTGTGATTATTTTTATGTTTTACTTTCTTTGAATAAAAACTTTGAAAATACCCATAATGACGCGTCTCCATGCTACAATAATAATCTTTATAAGTACAATTAGAGTATTATTTGTGTCCCCCTTCAAAAATTGCTCATGAGAAATTTTATATTTATTGTCCCCCCCTACTGTTAAATGAAATTTACGCCCATGTACACCAGTCACATGGGGAAAAAGCCGCACGATGATAGGATGATAGGCTGGAAACAGCGCTCAATGACAAGGAATAATACTAAAACTAACGAGTCTGTTTTAAAAATATAAGAAGTAAAAAGTACAGATATTTGTGTAAAAATGTACTGAGTAAAAGTAAAAAGTTGTCCGAAAAATAAATAGTGGAGTAAAGTACTGATACTTGCTACGGCAGCACATATACTAAAAAAATTGGAACGATACAGAGAAGATTAGCATGGCCCCTGCGCAAGGATGCCACGCAAGTCGTGGCCTAATGGGGGCGGTCGTGGCCTAATGGGGGCGGTCGTGGCCTAATGGTTAGAGAGTCTGACTCCTAACCCGAAGGTTGTGGGTTCGAGTCTCGGGCCGGCCACGATTGAGGTGCCCTTGAGCAAGGCACCGAATCCACCCCCGCCCCCCCCAACTGCTCCCCGGGCGCCGCAGCATAAATGGCTGCCCACTGCCCACTGTGTGTGTTCACTGTGTGTGTGTGCACTTTGGATGGGTTAAATGCAGAGAACGAATTCTGAGTATGGGTCACCATACTTAGCCGTATGTCACTTCACATACCAGAAAAATGTACTTAAGTACAGTAACGAAGTATTTTTACTCCGTTACTTCCCACCTCTGGTGGTTGGAGATGTCACTCTTGTCTTTCTTCAAAACTTGAGAACCCTGAAAACAGGTCCAGGTGCAAATGCAAAAAAGGTGCAGGTACAATGGATACCAGCTCAACTCAATCTTACAAATTAAATCTCGAGACCAGACTTGAGTCATCCAGCACTGTCAGCGACGCAGGGATAAAAACAGACCCAAATGCAGGACAGCGTAAAATATACAGGTTTAAAAAAAAAAAACATGAAACAAGGACACAGCCTCGGACACACGACAAATGATAGCAGCTCAAGTCAACTCGGCACAGTTACAAAGACAAGACAATTAGACATGACGAACAGGTGTGCAGAATCGGGGAGGAAGAGACAAGGGCGGGGCAGACACGTGAACATAGAACAACAAAAGCACGTGGCCAAAGTCCGGGCTGAGTCCTGACGAGCACTTTTGTGACCACATACTGTAATAACATTGTCCCTGATCCAGGCTGCTCACAATGAGAAACCCTGGAGTTGACTCCGAATCTGAATATAGTGATTATGAATCAGTTGAGTCGATTCTGCACAACAATTCATGAAAAGACAGGAAACAGTGCAATATTAATTAGATTGAATACATTTCTAACTGTTATGTTCTCGCTGTTATGGATGACCAAATCATCTTATCGCCGTTTTTCGTGTAAATAATGAGCTCAACTTCTCGAGACTGGTAATATTTCTGAATAGCGTCACTATATTTAATCGATTCTGAAGCTTCAGAGTCGACTCTCGAATCCGAAAATGTCTGGAGTCGAAATAATGTCTTTTTTTAATAATCAATCTTAGTTCTTTTTAATTCTTTTTTTTATCGTTAGAACATGTGATTTCTCTTCATGATGCTTTATCGAAAACGAAATAAAAAAAAAAAAATGAAATAAACAGATTTCTATTATTAATGCAAGCAAGATTTTTTGTAATCTATCGCCATCTAGTGGAAATAACAACAAATTAAAGTCTTGCTTTTAACACGGTAGTGTGATTATTTATATATTACCTACTTATACGTGTGTGTGTGTGTGTGTGTGTGTGTGTGTGTGTGTGTGTGTGTGTGTGTGTGTGTGTGTGTGTGTGTGTGTGTGTGTGTGAGAGAGAGACAGAATGTACAAATACACATTTTCTCGGAAAACTCTAAATTTCAACACGTTCTTAATTTCATAATTTGTCCAGCAATTTTTGGAACCTTTTATCTTTCGTACCTTTAATATGCATCACAAAAGTGTATAATTATACAGTATATACATTTTAAAATATAGTTTAGCAAAGTTAATAAAACACTTCACAATGTGTTTTGCTCTATAAAATGCTTTGGTGACATTTCTTACAACTAATGAGAAAAAGAAATGGTTAAAGAATTGTCTCTTAGGACCTCTGAAAGACCTTTTCTGAACCTCTTCAGGTGGCTCCAGCATTTCAAATCCTTTTTCAGAAATTTTATGAAGTATAATAAAGTAAATGTTAATTAAGGACTTGTGTAGACATTTAAAATGCGTTTAAATTAAGTTGTGTTTCATCTTTGTCTTGTGTGAATGCTGGAGTCTGCAAGCACTAAACAGACACAACAATGAACATAATACAATGAATAATATTTTATACTCCATATTTAATTTAGGGATCATTTTCCTTCATCCACCTTACATTAAAACATTAAAACAAAAAATATACATACAAAAAAAAATGAACAAGTTTTAAAACATTAATTCTTTTGTAATAATTTTCAAGAATCAAGGCAATATGAAAAACAAAATCAAAGTGAAAAACACAAAATAAAACCATCACTTAATTTTCATTATCATTAAAATACACATTCAAATTATATAAATTTAAATAATATGACTTTTAAACAAATTCTTATAAACAATCATTAAAGACAATCACACAGTCTATATCATAAACATCACCATGAGTGTAAACAGCATCTGTGTTATAGATGTAATAACATAATTATTTGCACCCTTATAACACAAAAGGCAAATATGATCATATAACACAAATACAAATGTTCTCTACGTTTCAACATATTCATCGTTTGATCAGCAGTTTTTGGCTTAGACTTGGTTTCTGGACAGAACGTTTTGTCACTTTTGTACCTCTAATAATCATCATAAAAGCATATATTTATACAGGACCTGCATGTTTAACCTACATGTTGTCACTGGGTTTTTTTGACCCCGCTGGAAGAATTTAATGTGTTATAACTTTGGTTTTCTTCCACATATTTGCCTGAAATTTACCAGGATTGTTCCAAATTATGAACTTTGCAAGCAAAATTAATTTTGTCTATTTTCGTTGAACTATGTGTTCAGAACAGTATATACTACGCGTTCGTGATCCTCTTGGGTCATTTTGATTCGGCCACATTTAGTGCGGCAATAGGTCACACTTTTGCCCTTTTCAGTGCAATGAACATACAGTACATACAGACACAAAAATGCACACGTAAAATGTTCACTAACACAAGCACCCAAAACACACACTCACAAACCCCCCCCCACACAAACACACACATGCACACACAAATTGGGCATTGCATTTCATTAGGCCTCCAGAAAAAAAAGCCAAACATTTGTAAATATTTCAAAATTTTCATCGATTGACACACACACACACACACACACACACACACACACACACACACACACACACACACACACACACACACACACACACACACACACACACACACACACACACACATACACACATACACACAAGCATTGGGCATAGCAGTTCATTATGCCTCCAGAAAAAACAAAATCTACTCATTTGTAAATATTTCACACTTGTCAGATGCATTTGTCCAGCTGGGGGCAAAATCTGATCTACCAAGAAGCTTCACACACTTATTTATACATTTAGTTGCATCAGTCAGCTTTGGCCTAGAGATATGCTGAGTAATGTTTGACATTCATCAGTCAGTCGTTATCCAAAATAATATTTAATAACTTCTGCTTATTTTACTCAAAACATGGCATAATTTTATAAGGTTTAACATGGTAAAATGGTTTCAAAACAATCCCCTGCTCTTGAAATATACCAGCCTGTAGTTGTGCATCAACTATTGTGCCTCTATAGTGAAAATAATTAAAAATTTCTTTTTTTTTTTTTTTACTAAAAAATGAGGCATTTTTGCATAATAATTAGGTTTATTATACCAAATATGACAATTTTTTTTTTCAAAATATATGTTAATATGTTGGAAAGAAGTTAGAAGTTAAAAAAAAAAGCTATCATATATAGTTCGTTTTTTATAAGCGGTCAAAACAGACAAGGTCAAGTCTGCTGACAAACTCAGCGCGCCTAATTTGTATAGGAGGACAACACAAGAGTTAAATATGGTTTAAAACAAAGGAAATAAAACACTTGTGGTGGCTCCAGCATTTCAAAATCTTTTTCAGAAGAAGTTGAATACAAGTAAATGTTAATTAAGTCATTGTTTAGACGTTTAAATACTGTTGTGTTTCCTCTTCATTTAATATGACTGTTCAAGTTAAAACAGTAGGTAATAAATAACTATTAATCAATGTGCAAGCAGCCACCTGAATGGTGAATTTAAGATACTCGATTGAATTCATATATTTGTAAATCTGACTCTAAAAGAGTCAGTGCCTCACCAGCCATGAGTCCCTTCACAAATCACAGCTATATAGCTTGTACATTATAGAACAAAAATGACTCCAGTACCATGGTGTAACATGTAACAGTACATAAGATTGCATACAGTGTGAGATGAGAACAGGACAATAAACACACAGAATAAAAGGAACATACAGGACAACAATACGGTGATGTACAGGAAAGCTAAAGATCCTGCAGTCTTAGATAAAATCTGGTCTCTGCATTTTCTCATGTAATAAAAATGATCAGGTAATCTCATGTAATGTAAATGTTGATCACTACAGAGATGAACAATCCTAGCAGTGCAAACCCTCCTGAAACTGGAGCGCTGTTGGTGGTTGTGAATTGTTGTTGCCCTGGAAAAAAAATATATTATTTGATTATATATTAAGACACTTTCAAAGCTGTAGACTGAGAAACTGTAGAACTTCAACAATAAGAGCCATTTTTGTGACGTTTGGATGTTAATACACTACCTGACATGGATGGAGACTGACTACAGTACATCAGTATAAAAACAGTACAAAGTGGGACTGAATTTACAAATAAACTCTACACTAAACTCTACACTAGAATGTTCACTCAGCTCACAGGAAATTAAAGCTTTAACTTTCAGTTCACAAGGTCTGTAAGTATCATTAGAATAAGAGATCTATTTACCTTCCGGATAAACAAAAACAAATCATGTTATTACAGTTTAGCATTTAATGTGGCTGGTCAGACTTTACTACAGACATTTTAAGAACGACAGAATGTTCTGCTGATGACAGCAAGAGCACTTACTGATAACTTTCAGCTTTACTTCTGTCACTGATTTTTCATTACATCTGCACATGTAAGAGCCTGCATCAGTGTAGGCTACTGAACTGATCATCAGGGAGAAATCTCCTCTGCTTGTATCTCCTGGTAGTGTAAATCTTTCTTTAAAATTCTCTTGTTTTGAACACTTCCAGCTCTGAACAACGACAACTTTGTCAGGAATGAAATGGATCCACAAAACCACTGGACAGTTTCCTGAGCAGTTACACGGGAGGGTCAGGGCTTCATTCACCATCGATTCTCTGACGATGAAGGCTTGGCACTGTGGCATCAGCAGGTAAACTAACAGATCAGAGAATAAACCAAAAAAGATATTTTGAATATGTGACACACCATAAATCCATCATTTAAAGCTGTTTCTTTTGGAAAACAATCCTCATTCAGTACATTGTTCAGGTCGTCTAAGCCTGGTTGATTCGTTGCAGATCTGAGCACGATTGCTGTGTTCATATATGTTTAAATAAACCGAACCAAGACACAAAACTCAACAGGCTCCAGAAACACACAGTCCAGACTTTTGAGAATGTTAAAGAAAGATCTCACACAAGTCATTAGAACTTTCTCTGAAAGAAACACATACACACTGCTGCTTAGGTGATACTTTGAACTTTATTCCATCGGTCGATTGTGTAATGAATATAAACCTGAAACTAAAATATATTTCAGTAAACAGAGCAGTTCTACTGTGGACGTGGACTATTGGAGTAGACCTTAGATTTAGGTGTGAACATAAAGACATTACAGTGTGATTACTGGACCAACATGACTTATGTATTTTTTAAATAATATATAATTTTAAATTATTTTATGATAACACTTTTTTAATACTTACCTTTTTATTTATTTTACTTATTTCATACAGCCAAATAATACAACACCACACACGTACACCTCTAAATTGAGCAGGTCTTGTAGTCACTTAGACAGAATGTCTTTAATAGGTTTAATGAGAACCCCGACAGAATCCCATCCAATCCAGCATGTCTCTACTCTTGTCTTATATTCTTAATCTCTCTTGTCCAAAACGCCACCATACAATATTCTGGATCCCACTAGAGGTTCCATGGTAAAACACAACTAGGGTAAACACAACATCATGTGAAGAAATGTTTAATCTGTCATCAGTGTTTAATACAGAACTATAAACAGTAACACTTACCCATCACAATGATGCCAGGAATTAAAAGCCACTTCATGGTGTTTCAGAAAGTCCTATAAGAGTTACCTACAAGAGCAGCATTATGTAAAGAAAAGGAGACTTTACAGCTCGCTCTCTCTCTCTCTCTCTCTCTCTCTCTCTCTCTCTCTCTCTCTCTCTCTCTCTCTCTCTCTCTCTCTCACACACACACACACACACACACACACTCTCTCTCAGCGGGTGAACCACACCCAAGTTCACTGAATGTTTACTAAGTCATATTCTGAAAGAGCGCGTGGGCGTGTGTGTGTGCGTGTGCGCGCTGAAAAAGGAAATGGCTCAAAAATAATTTTATTCCTAAGTTTTGTATTTGCCCATGCCGTTTCCCATGCATTGTTTGTCAAAAAGTGTACGGTCAAATATTCTTGTTTGCCGTAAGACCGACCTTTTTTTTTTTAACTTTTCAAACAACTAATACAAAAGCAATAAAATAATATTAACGGGTTCGGGCACCATAATACATCAAAATTGCATTAAAACAGTTCGACACCGCTTTAACTTAAAGTTTTAAAACATTAATTCTTTAGTAATAATTTTCAAGAATCAAGGAAAAATGAAAAAAAAATCAAAGTGAAAAACACAAAATAAAACCATCACTTAATTTTCATTATCATTAAAATACACATTCAAATTATTTAAATTTAAATATGACTTTTAAACAAATTCTTATAAACAATCATTTAAGGACAATCACACAATGTTCTCTACGTTTCAACATATTCATCGTTTGATCAGCAGTTTTTGGCTTAGACTTGGTTTCTGGACAGAACGTTTGTCACTTTTGTACCTCTAATAATCATCATAAAAGCATATATTTATACAGGACCTGCATGTTTAACCTACATGTTGTCACTGGGTTTTTTTGACCCCGCTGGAAGAATTTAATGTGTTTTAACTTGGGTTTTCTTCCACATATTTGCCTGAAATTTACCAGGACTGTTCCAAATTATGAACTTTGCAAGCAAAATTAATTTTGTCTATTTTCGTTGAACTATGTGTTCAGAACAGTATATACTACGCGTTCGTGATCCTCTTGGGTCATTTTGATTCGGCCACATTTAGTGGAGCAATAGGTCACACTTTTGCCCTTTTCAGTGCAATGGACATACAGTACATACAGACACAAAAATGCACACGTAAAATGTTCACTAATACACGCACCCAATACACACACTCACAACCCCCCCCCCCCCCCCAAACACACACACATGCACACACAAATTGGGCATTGCATTTCATTAGGCCTCCAGAAAAATAAAAAAGACAAACATTTGTAAATATTTCACAATTTTGATATGCCTTCGCCTGGCAGAGAGCAAAATATGATCTACCGAAATGATGCTCTACACACAGACAGACACACACACACACACACACACACACACACACACACACACACACACACACACACACACACACACACACACACACACACACACACACACAAGCATTGGGCATTGCAATTCATTATGCCTCCAGAAAAAACAAAAGCTACTCATTTGTAAGTATTTCACACTTGTTCGATGCATTTGTCCAGCTGGGGGCAAAATCTGATCTACCAAGAAGCTTCTCACACACACACACACACACACACACACACACACACACACACACACACACACACACACACACACACACACACACACACACACACTGTTCAAAGCATTAGACATTGAATTTCAGTTGGCCTCTAGACAAAACAAAGGTTACGTATTTTTAAACACTTCACACACACGCACGCATGCACACACACACATTCATATTTCTATAAAGAAGTTCAAAAATAAAATCCATGTGTTTTGTAAATCATATTTGTTTCCCCTCTCTTATTTATACATTTAGTTGCATCAGTCAGCTTTGGCCTAGAGATATGCTGAGTAATGTTTGACATTCATCAGTCAGTCGTTATCCAAAATAATATTTAATAATTTCTGCTTATTTTACTCAAAACATGGCATAATTTTATAAGGTTTAACATGGTAAAATGGTTTCAAAACAATCCCCTGCTCTCGAAATATACCAGCCTGTAGTTGTGCATCAACTATTGTGCCTCTATAGTGAAAATAATTAAAAATTTCTTTATTTTTTTTACTAAAAAATGAGGCATTTTTTAATAATGAGGTTTATTATACCAAATATGACAATTTTTTTTTTTCAAAATATATGTTAATATGTTGGAAACAAGTTAAAAGTAAAAAAAAAAAAAAAAAAAGCTATCATATATAGTTCATTTTTTATAAGCAGTCAAAACAGACAAGGTCAAGTTGACTCAGCACTCCTAATTTGTATAGGAGGACAACACAAGGGTTAAATATGGTTTAAAACAAAGGAAATAAAACACTTGTGGTGGCTCCAGCATTTCAAAATCTTTTTCAGAAGAACTTGAATACAAGTAAATGTTAATTAAGTCATTGTGTAGACGTTTAAATACTGTTGTGTTTCCTCTTCATTTAATATGACTGTTCAGGTTAAAACAGGAGACATTAAATAACTATTAATCAATGTGCAAGCAGCCACCTGAATGGTGAATTTAAGATACTCAGTTGAATTCATATATTTGTAAATCTGACTTTAAAAGAGTCAGTGCCTCACCAGCCATGAGTCCCTTCACAAATCACAGCTATATAGCTTGTACATTATAGAACAAAAATGACTCCAGTACCATGGTGTAACATGTAACAGTACATAAGATTGCATACAGTGTGAGATGAGAACAGGACAATAAACACACAGAATAAAAAGAACATACAGGACAACAATACGGTGATGTACAGGAAAGCTAAAGATCCTGCAGTCTTAGATAAAATCTGGTCTCTGCATTATATTACACTTTGCATTCTCTGCAAAGTGGGACTGAATTTACAAATAAACTCTACACTAGAATGTTCACTCAGCTCACAGGAAATTAAAGCTTTAACTTTCAGTTCACAAGGTCTGTAAGTATCATTAGAATAAGAGATCTATTTACCTTCTACCTTCAGTAACACAGCTCGTGGTTCTCCGCCCTGAGATTCATCGTGGATGAGACACTGATATAATCCTGTATCAGACAGGTGAACTGGACTGATGTAAAGAGAGAGATCACCGTCTAGAAAGCCTTCTACTGACATCGTGAATCTGTTTTGTTTAGTCATCCATCTGTTTGCAGGAGTGTACAGCAGAACCTCGTGTCCATCTTTCTTCCACTTTACATCTTTAACGGCTTGTCGAGTGTCTCCGTAACACGGGAGAGTGACGTTCTTCCCCTCGAAAGCCTTTACAACTGTCGGAACTTCCGGATAAACAAAAACAAATCATGTTATTACAGTTTAGCATTTAATGTGGCTGGTCAGACTTTACTACAGACATGTTAAGAATGACAGAATGTTCTGCTCATGACAGCAAGAGCACTTACTGATAACTTTCAGCTTTACTTCTGCCACTGATATTTCATTACAGCTGCACATGTAAGAGCCTGCATCATTGTAGGCTACTGAACTGATCATCAGGGAGAAATCTCCTCTGCTTGTATCTCCTGGTAGTGTAAATCTTTCGTTAAAATTCTCTTGTTTTGAACAAATCTGCTGAACAACGACAACGTTGTCAGGAATGAAGCGGATCCACCGAACCACTGGACAGTTTCCTGAGCAGTTACACGGGAGGGTCAGGGCTTCATTCACCATCGATTCTCTGACGATGAAGGCTTGGCACTGCGGCATCAGCAGGTAAACTAACAGATCAGAGAATAAATCAGAAAAGATATTTTGAATATGTGACACACCATAAATCCATCATTTAAAGCTGTTTCTTTTGGAAAACAATCCTCGTTCAGTACATTGTTCAGGTCGTCTAAGCCTGGTTGATTCGTTGCAGATCTGAGCAAGACAGAGCAAGACTGCTCTGTTTACTGAAATATATTTTAGTTTCAGGAAACAGAGCAGTTCTACTGTGGACGTGGACTATTGGATTAGACTTAGATGTGAACATAAAGACATTACAGTGTGATTACTGGACCAACATGACTTAAGGATTTTTTAAATGATATGTAACTTTAAATTATTTTAAGATAACACTTTTTTTTAACTACTTACCTTTTTCTTTTTTTTATTTATTTCATACAGGCAATTAATACAACACCACACACATACAACTCTAAACTGAGCAGGAGCAGGTCTTATAGTCACTTAGACAGAAGCTTAAATGTCTTTAATAGGTTTAATGAGAACCCCGACAGAACCCCATCCAATCCAGCATGTCTCTACTCTTGTCTTATATTCTTATAGTCAAGAAATGTTTGAATCTGTCATCAGTATTTAATGCAGAACTATAAACAGTAACACTTACCCATCACAGTGATGCAAGAAATTAAAAGCCACTTCATGGTGTTTCAGAAAGTCCTATAAGAGTTACCTACAAGAGCAGCATGATGTAAAGAAAAGGAAACTTTATAGCGCTCTCTCTCTCTCTCTCTCTCTCTCTCTCTCTCTCTCTCTCTCTCTCTCTCTCTCTCTCTCTCACACACACACACACACACACACACACACACACACACACACACACACACACACACACACACACACACACGCACACACACCTTATAGCTGATCTATAAGTTAACTGAGTGCATCTTAAAAGCCTTAAATAAAGATTAAATAATCATCACACATAAAGATATATTATCTGACACCACATTGACTTTACAGCTGTAAAGTTACTGTGTGTCTGTTTATACTTAAGTGTTACTACAATTTAACAACACAAACAGAAAAAGATAAAAAAAAAAAAACTTACAGATTCACAATGAACGTTTCAAAACGTTTCTCAAACTCTTTTTGTGTGCAGCACCAAGCAGGTTTACCTTCAGATTATAGGTTCATATGAGACCTCTGTACTCTTGGTAGCGCTTTTTAAACGAACTGACAACAGCTTCCCCTTTTTTTTCCAATCAGCTATGGCAAGTGTCACGTTTGCGATAAGTGTGTGGGGGTTAGTGTGAAAACCACATCGCCAAATGCATCAAAATGCATCACACAAGTGTATGGTTATGCAGTGTATACATTTTAAAGTATAAAATAATTAAAAAAACTCCACAATATGAGATTTTATAGAACAGAGATTCTCTGGTGACATTTCTTACAACTAATATGTTGTGAGCCAGCGGCATGCAAGAGATGTTACCAGACACCGTCATGTACTGGATGGAGTTACAGGACTCTACATACCTGATACCTGATTTTTTTTAATACTGGTTCTCAGCAAATAAATAATAATAAATATCAAGGTACACCACGACCGATTATTATCTTATCCGTCAATAGACAGACGGACATAGATAATACAAAGAGAAGGAGAAATAGGGAAAGAAAAGCTAAACGTAAGGGGAACAAACAAAGAAAGATTGATGTAAAAAGCCAAAAGGTTGAAGAATTGGTTGAAGAGTTGAAAGATTTGAATATGAGTGTTTAAAAGAAGACACCGAGGGATCAGACGCTGTACCTAGACAGCTGGAAGAGGATTCCAAAAGAAAAAAGAAGACTATAATGCATTATGTGTTATTATGTTTTTTTTTCAGAATCTTCAAGAAAAATTCCATAGTTCCTCTTAATTTAACAGCAGGTAGTCAAATAGTCAAGTTCCTCTTAACTTCACAGCAGGCTTTAAAACACTGTGTGTTTTAAAGCCTGCTGTCAAGTTCCTGTTAACTTCATTTTCAACTTCAATTAGCCAGAGCCTAATTTAGAACCAGTTCTTTCTGTTTCGACCGCCAAAGCACCGGCTCCAAACCAGGAAAAGTGGTTCTTAAGTAGCACCAAAACGTTGCTGGTCTAGACTTAAGAACCGCTTGCGTCAGGAGCTGGGGGCGGGGCTACTGTTAGCACATTTGATAATGTACCTTAAGTTTACTAATGTTTAATACACTTTTACTTTACCGCGATATGATACATTATCAGCACACATGATAGTAGGTAGCTACATGCTAAGGCTAACTTTTTTTCTGTGTTAATGATAAAATAACGTTATGTACTTTATCGATTACAACCTCCGTTTATACAGATTACACGGAGCCGCACGTACACGTTTTATTCGCCGCGTTTGGATGCCGATGTAGGTTCGCAAAGCCATGAGCATTAACAGTAAAGCAACATCCACTCGAACTGCCTCGGTGGAAAAGGGGCACTATACAGTGACGTCACACTCGGCGCTGTGATGCTCTCTAGCCGGTGGAAAGGCAAACCGGTTCTTAGAAGGCTCGCCAGTGGAACCAACTTTGAACCAGCACTCGGTTCTTTCTGGTGGAAAAGGGTGAGTGTGCATTCTATTGTAAGCAGCCTAGTGCATGTTTTACTTTAGTTGCATCATAGGAAGGTTACACTTGGAGAGTGTTTCTTGGTTTGTTATAATCTTTGCATCTTAATACCTTTTACTTATTCTAGTACTGTTTGATTATTTGAAGGAAGTTTTTTGAAGGAGTATTTATTTTACATATATTACACACACCTATTTGTATTACACTACTTTTAATAAAAACAAGGCCTACCATTGTGAGGATCCTGAAAAGACAAAAAGGTCTAAGTCTGCCTCCTTCATTTAAAGAATCAAACAATAGTTTAAGTAGAAGACCTTGGAGAGGAGCCTTTGTTAGAAGACCGAGGGGACTTGGAAGGACACCTGCGTTCAAGGTAAGACCAACTTTTAATAGTTGATCTTGTGTTTTCAACACGACCCCATGCAAATTAAAGATACACTCCTTAGTGGGGGTGTGGAAGGTTTCCTACACAATCCGAAAACATGTGTCGCTAAGGGGCAAGTATGTCAGTATAATTACTTCATAGTGGAGTAAAGTACCGATACCAGAAAAATTTACTTAAGTACTGTAACGAAGTATTTTTACTCCGTTACTTCCCACCTCTGGTGTTTATCCATCAGTCACCTTCACTAAATACATTTACAAAGCAGCTTAAACACAGTGTGTGTGTGTGTGTGTGTGTGTGTGTGTGTGTGTGTGTGTGTGTGTGTGTGTGTGTGTGTGTGTGTGTGTGTGTGTGTGTGTGTGTGTGTGTGTGTGTGTGTGTGTGTGTGTACCTCAGTATCTCCAGTGTGCAGTGTGGATTCTTCAGTCCATCAGAGAGCAGCTTCACTCCTGAATCCTGCAGTTTATTATAACTCAGGTCCAGTTCTCTCAGACTGGAGGAGTTTGAGCTGAGAACTGAGGACAGAACTCTACAGCTTTCCTCTGTCAGATTACACTGTAACAGGCTGGAAGAGAAATGATATGTTGGAATTCACAGAGACACTAAAACAGTCGGTGTGTGTTGTTCTCTGTGCTCGTACAGGTACAAATCTGTCACCTCCAGACCTCTGATTTTACACACACACTGGTTCAGGTGTTTGGTGTGGACCTGAGTACAGGTGGAGTGTTCACATACTGTACATCCAAACACATCCAAACTAAAGAGAAAGATTAAATTTTTTAACCTTATAAACGATTCTTGGTCATGATTTGTATTTTTTATAAAATATAGATGTGGAAAAATCTATTATCTATCATAAACGATGTAAATAAAGGATATTAGAAAGAACATTGTACTGTTTACTACAGATGTCACTATTACTATTTAAACACAACTTAGTGAAGCCTTCTTTTGCGACAGAGTTAATGGGATCATGTCTTTCACGCCTCCACAACTGAGAAATGAACGTGGGGTTTTCTTGCCAAATCTGAGCTCGTGACGTCACATCAGCACGACTGCAAACAGCATGAGAAATAAACAAAGTCAAACTTCTTACCTTTAAATGAGTGACACTGTATATACACAAGTATTAGCTTTAGATGGATCAACATACAGACATATTCGTTTGTTCAATCTAAAACACTGACTATACACATAGCAGGGAAATCTAACCCACCTTGTAGGTAAAAATCTAACACAACACTACTGTGTGTTACACTAAAGGATTTGTGTCGGTGGGCTTCAGGTGGCTATAAGTGACATGGTAGAATGTAGTGTAGCAACGTGTAATATTTTATCAGTACATAATGATGAACAGAGAACAAAACCAGTCTGTTACAACGTTGTACAACAAAATTATAGATTCACTACAGCTGCTTATAAATACAAACACAGTCCACAGCTTAAAACCTTCAAAATCCACAGAAAGTTTCGAAAGAACTAAACCTGACGTATCATCAACAGTAACGGTGATAAACCTGACCGACCGTCACATGCAACCGTCTTTATGTTCACCGTCTGTTTTTACCACATCCACCATCTTCTGATGCAGTGAACCAGACAAAAAACTGTGTCTATAATTCAACCACAACAGATTAACAACAATAACGATCCAAGAACAAGAATGTGATCGATCATTAACAGTTTGGTGTCTTTGTCGAGCTCCAAGTAGAACAAAACAGGACTTTTTAATAACAGCGGTCACGACACTACACTCCCCTGTGACAGATTATTCATCCTCTCTCTTTTTACCTGCTTGTACACTTGATAAGTAAAGAACCCCATCATAATAAAAGTCTTCATATAAAAGTTACATTTAAACTCCATCCTTTACAAACAGTTCGGTGTTAGAGAAAAATAATCTTCATCACTCATCTGAGTTACTGTAGCTGCCTAGCTTGTTTCTAACATAATAAGAAGATAAAGCTGAACATTTTCCCAAATGTGTCGAGGTCCAAAATGATGATTGATGTTTTATTTACCACGAGCTCAGTCCTTGGTAAAGTTTAGCAGTAGTGCAGACTGAAAGAGACTTTTGTTTTTCCTTCGTATCGGGTTACATTTTTAAAAAGAATTTATGTTTTATTTTTATTAGAAAGAACAATTGAGGAAAAAAGCCATGACAGAGTGAATCTCACCACAACACTGTCACACACAACAAAAGATGAGGAACATGAACATAAAGAGATACTTGAAGGACATTAGTATGTTCTAATATTTACTTTTTATATTTTCTATCCATATTGATCCCATTTTGTCAGTCTGATGTTTTTCTCATCTGTAAGAGTTTTGTTAAATGTCACTTTCAAAATAAACAGAAAAGAAAAAGTCTTTCACTGGTGTTTAGTTCAGAAATGTCTTTAGTTCTTAAATGTATGCAGATATTTTGTATAGATATTTTTACATAAATTTTGGAGAACAATGAATTTTTCATGATTCATATATAAAAGCTATAAAATGACTCATATGACGTTATAAGATTTTGTCCATGTGTCCCAGCCCTCAGTTCAGATATAACATGTTAGTGTAAAAAGTGAAACAATCTTCTGTAAAAGTACCAGAGGTTTGTTTAAAGATGATTAGAGGAACTATTAACAAATATTAATCCAAACAGTGCAGTTCAGTGTTACATTAAAATAACAAACCATGCAGTAATACATTTATAATTAAAAATACTCACTCAGCTTTTCTGGAGACTTTGACCACTGGCAGCAGCCTCAGAAGACCTTCATCTGATCGATGATATTTCCTCAAATTAAACACATCCAGCTCTTGTTCTGAGTTCAGTAACACAAACGCCAGAGCTGACCACTGAGCAGGAGAGAGTCTGGTTCCTCTGGTTCCACTGTTCAGGTAACTTTGTACTTCCTGCACTAGAGAATGATCATTCAGTTCATTCAGACAGTGGAACAGATTGATGGATTTCTCTGGAGATAGATTCTCCCTGATCTTCTCCTTGATGTACTCCACTGTTTCCTGTTTGCTGTGAGATCTGCTTCCTGTCTGTGGCATTAAGTCTCGTAAGAGAGTTTGATTGGTCTCCAGTGAGAAACCCAGAAGGAAGCGGAGGAACAGGTCCAGGTGTCCATACTCACTCTGTAAGGCCTTGTCCACTGAACTCCTGAGGAGATCAGACATGTTTGGATTTCTGAAGAAATTAAAAAGTCCAGTGCTTTGACCCACAAGCACATTTATATTTCTTAAAATAAAGCAGAAAAATACATATAAAGCAGCCAGAAACTCCTGAACACTCAGATGTACGAAGCTGAACACTTTCCCCAGGTGAAGACCAAACTCCTCTCTGAAGATCTGGGTACACACTCCTGAGTACACTGACACATCTCTGACATCAATGCCACACTCTCTCAGGTCTTCCTCATAGAAGATCAGGTTTCCTTTCTCCAGCTGGTAGAAAGCCAGTTTTCCCAGTGCCATGATACTCTCTCTGGTCTGCTGAGGATCAGGGTCACATTTCTGATGGTACTTTTGATCCTTGTGTTTGATCTGAAAGATCAGGAAGTGTGTGAACATTTGAGTCAGAGTCTTGGGGATCTCTCCACCCTCTGCTTCACCCAACATTCTCTCTAGAACAGTGGCTGAGATCCAGCAGAAGACTGGGATGTGGCACATGATGTAGAGGCTTCTTGAAGACTTCAGGTGAGTGATGATTTTATTGGCCAGGCTCTGGTCAGTGATCCTCTTCCTGAAGTCCTCCACTTTCTGAGGATCACTGAAGCCTCGTACCTCTGTTACCTGGTCTACACACTCAGGAGGGATCTGATTGGCTGCTCCTGGTCTTGTGGTTATCCAGAGGAGAGCAGAGGGAAGCAGATTCCCCTTGATGAGGTTCGTCAGCAGCACATCCACTGAGGCTGACTCTGTCACATCGCACAATCTCTCATTCTTCTGGAAATTTAGAGGAAGTCGACACTCATCCAGACCATCAAAGATCAACACCACTTTGTAGGACTCACAGTCTATTGATTCTAGTTTTCGTATTTCTGGGAAAAAGTGATGAATAAGATTCATCAGATTGAGTTTTTGCTGCTTCATCAGATTCAGCTCTCTAAAGGGAAGTGGAAACATGAAGGTGACATCCTGATTTATTTCTCCTTCAGCCCAGTCAAGAATAAACTTCTGCACAGAGACTGTTTTTCCAATTCCAGCAACTCCTTTAGTCAGCACAGTTCTGATGGACTTGTCTTTAAATATATCATTACATTTGATGGGTTTCTCCTGTGTTGCTGGGCTCCTGGACGATGTCTCACTCTGTCTCACCTCATGTTCATTATTGACGTCTCCACTCCAACCCTCTGTGATGTAGAGCTCTGTGTAGATCTCATTCAGAAGTGCTGAGCTTCCATGCTGTGAGATTCCTTCATTAATTCTTTTAAACTTCTCTCTCAGCTTGGACTTCAACGTTGGCTGATACACAGAGTCTAATAAACAAAGTAATATCTAGTTTAGTAATAAATATTTATAATGCAAAATCGTTCAAAACCTGCTATTAATTCCTACTCTGATGTACTAAATATTATTGAAGCTGGACCATGAACAGATACAACATGATATTAAAACTAAATTTAAAACAAAGTGTTTATATCTAAAACTTTTTCCTCTCTCTAAAGTGAACCTGATGGAATAAAGTCGTGACTCAGAGCTCTTACTGTTGTGCAGTGTGTTAGCGAGATCTGTGTAGTTCATGTTCTTCAGGACATGCAGTGTGATCTTCAGCGCTCCCTCTCTGACACTGTGCAGATCCTCCTCATCCTCCACCTCCCTCTCAGTGCATGCTGGGTAATCTGGACTCAGGAGCTTCCTAAACTTCTTCAACTCATTCTTTATCAGAGTGATGACTTTGTGTTCCAGCTCCTGGTTAGAAACACACAGGAACAGATCTAAATATTATCATGTTACACAGTGAGTGAGGCTTTTATTTTATCAAAAGAAAAAAAGTCTATTTTTATTATCACATTTAAAACTCATAAAACTGATCACCCTTAATGCTGCTGCACATCAAGCCATTACAAGGGATCACAACTCACACATTACACACTTTAAAAACAACTCAAACACCTTGAATATAGAGTCCAGCTGATTTGTGCTGATGTTTGATTTTTGTGGTCTGTGAACAAACAAAAGAATGTAATATGGACTATATGTATTCATAGCTGCACAAATCACACACTAATAAATACAAAGCTCAGGGACTGCAGACTGAACTGAACTCTTAAAGCACTTTTCCTCACTGCCAGTCCGAGAGCTGCAGCACTGCACAGTTTAGTGTTTTACTGCTTCAACACCTGATAAAGCTCATGAAGGGCTTCATAATGAGACAAGTGAGTTTAATCAGGTGGAACACTGCTGTAAAACACCTCACTATACTGACCTCACATCAGTAGAACTGTCTCTGTCTCTGAAGGCAATTGGATGTCCCATTGATGCGTCACTCTTCATGGACACACAGCTGGGTTCTGGTGAGTCTGATCTCTTTACCTCCATCATTCTAGAATTACAACAGAAATGTCAGTGACATTGCTTTAAGGTGTTTAATAGCAGTGAATATACCACTGATCTATTGTTGTGAAAAATCTTAGTAGAATTAATTAAAGTATTATTCCTTACAATACTATAACCAAGTAAAGTATTAGGCCTTGCAAAATATTACAATTGGTATCATAAGACATATGTAGGCGATGTTGTAGGCCAAAGATGTTTATTGTAATCATAAATTTGGTAAAAGTAACCAGATTCTGGGCTGTCAGGCCTAGTCAGTCTGAGCACATTTGTAATAACAAATACAAACTTGTTATGTAGAATGAAGAAGACCATGGTTCTCAGACCTTAGCTCATAGCGATAACTTGTTATGTAGAATGGAAAAGACCATGGTTCCCAGACCTTAGCTCATAAATTGTTATAAATTGGGGTTTTCATTTGTTACTTTCAACTTGGCAATTTCTCTTAGAGAATTGTTGGCCGATTGACCACAATAAAGAAGTTTGCTCATTCTCATCCAGGTTTGAGGAGTTTTCTCAATGTTTTTTGTAGTAATTCTAGAGTTATCAGTTAAGTCTAACTAAAACAGTCTTTAGTAACCAAAAAGTTTAAGAGAGGAGGACACGCTGCGATGTGTCGACTTGGAGACGGGCTCTGAGTTACGACACTATTCACGGCTATTAAACACCTTAAAGCGAAGTTTTGTTCCTCTGTTAACTAGTGAGTGTTTAGAGATACAGATGTGTTGCCATGAGACGGTGTGTATTTATTGCTGGTGAATGTAAAAGTTAGTCACCTCTCGTCTTTCTTTCAGTCCTGTTTTCCAGACACACTCATGTTGGAGGTTTCTGTTTTTCCAATTCCAGCAACACCTTTAGTCAGCACAGTTCTGATGTACAGTACTTGTATTCAAAGATCTCATTACATTTGATGGGTTTCTCCTGTGTTGCTGGTCTCCTGGACGCTGTCTCACTCTGTCTCACCTCATGTTCATTATTGGCGTCTCCACTCCAACCCTCTGTGATGTAGAGCACAGTGTAGATCTCATTCAGAAGTGCTGAGCTTCCATGCTGTGAGATTCCTTCATTAATTCTTTGAAACTTCTCTCTCAGCTTGGACTTCAACGTTGGCTGATACACAGAGTCTAATAAACAAAGTAATATCTAGTTTAGTAATAAATATTTATAATGGAAAATACTTCAAACACTGCTATTAATTCCTGACTGATGTACTAAATATTATTGAAGCTGGACCATGAACAGATACAACATGATATTAAAATTAAATTTAAAACTAAAAGCTAACTGACTCAGCTGAATCCCTTTCAGTGAATCAACAGACAAGCGATTCCTCTCCTTGGTCCACTGGGCTTGCATCAGTGAAAAAATACGCTCAACATTTGCATTGCGAGCAGGTATGGCAAAAAAATCAAAAACTGTGCCATCTTAAGCAGCTCTGAATGAAAATCAACACTTTTGGATCTTTCAAAGAATTTGGTCCACCTCTGGTGTGCTTGTAGATCACTGAAGTCTGCATCACTGTTACTTCTCTCAATGAAATTCTTTAGATTGGTGACCTGATCAAAGCACTTTAAATCATCAATGTCCACCCCTTTTCCAGCTAGGTGCCTGATACAGCCCTCTACAACATTCCAGTCAGGAATCTCACTCAGATCCATCCAAATAAAAGTGGAAAACTCCTCCATGGGTGCCATCCATCTCTCTAGATAGTCCAAACATGTACTGTACAGGCCCTGTACTTGAGCACTGAAATGCTCACACCTTTGACTATACCCATTCTTCTGATTTTGTGCCAGCATACTTTTGACTTTAAGAGGCATGAAGTTGTTCATCTTGCGTTCATGAAGCATGCTATGGACACTGTATAGAATCCTCTTTACTTCCACAACTGAATTGTTCTCTCTGAATTGTTATCTCTTGAATTTTTGACTGAAATACACACATGAGTGAATGCATTTGCCAGAGGTAAATCTCACTGAACTCATCTTCAAAAAGCTTCCTGGTGTGCATTGGTGTTTTTTCCTGTGACAAAAAGAACGCTTTCACAACTGGATACATCTGTAGCAATCTCTCAATTCCTGGGAATAATGACAGCCATCGTGTCTTGCTGTGAGAGAGGAGAGCTCTAAATTCAACATCAGCAAACTCACAGTACTCCTTCAGACTCTCTGTACGCACAGTGCAGATGTGAAAGTGCTGATAAATTTCGAAAATGATGTGCTCAATGTCAACATTTTGTGTGTCTGCTCCGTGGTGAACACAATTGTTCAGAATATGTGCTGGGCAACCTACACCAATAAGAGCTGTGTTCTGCAGGGACTTTTTTAAATTTGCAAAAACATTCTTCCCATCCTCATTACGCTGGATTCCTCCAAAATTTGTGTTGCCGTGATCACCAGTAAATGCAATGCATTTAGAAAATATCCCTTTCTTTTCCAGTGTGTCTTTTATGTACTGTGAAATGGGGTGTTTTTAATTTCAAGTCATTTACTTACCACCGTTTTTCCAATCAAAATACTGAATGAGCAGAGGGAATATCTTTACTGCTCCATGATTGCTGCCATCAGTAGACACGCCACAGTAGGGGATATCTTGAAGTGCTTCTGGCGCAACTTCAACAGAATGTGGGGCTATCATAGTATTTACAATTGCCTCTGTCTTTGTTCGAGCGCTTGAGAATTTTTGAGCTGTTTTAGAATCTGTGAAAACCTTTAACAAGCCAGATGTGCAGTCCATTGACCTGTAGCTTTCGTGGTGCTTAACCGTGTGGAAAGCATAGGCAGCCTCAGCAGCAGTGACAGCTGCACTTTCGTTTTTACTTACGACAAACTCCGTCACTTTAGCTGATAAGCTCTCGCCCCTCGATGCGTTTTGATGCTTTGCTGAACATATGTGTGCCTCTAGATCGTTGGCACCTTTATTTGCGGAAGTGCCTGCTTTGCAGGTCAGGCAATCAGCTTCATGTTGATCTCGACCGACACGAAAACATGGAAATTACACTTGCGTTTCGGCATGGCTGAAGATGCCGGGTAGCCATGCGCTTTGCCAGTGGTAAACAAGGACGTTCGCGCTTGAGGTGACTGACCAATTAAATGTGTACAGAGAATACTATCGACCAATGACGGTAGCTCTACACCCTACACTTCTACTCAATGCAAAGCGAACTGTAGGGGGAGGGCGTGACTGGTATGTGAATGAAAGAGAGAGCAATGCAAATTCACCGTAAACACGTTTGAGGCTAGAATAACAAAATCCCGGACGATTTAGAAATCGTCCGGACACATTTTTAGGTTTCAAAAAGATGACATGCCCGGGTAAAAGAGGACGTCTGGTCACCCTAATTAAACACTTTAAAGCAAAGTTGAGTTCCTAGTGAGTGTTACTTTTTAGTATTTATTGTTGGTGAGTGTTTAGTATTTATTGCTGGTGAATGTAAAAGTAAATCACCTCTCGTCTTTCTTTAAGTCCTGTTTTCCAGACACACTCATGTTGGAGGTCATGTCTCATTCTCCAGATTACAGCAGGACACACGTTTATTTCACTCCAACATCGGTGTGTTAAATTTAACCCTGAATCAGCACAGAGTTCACTTACAGGAAATAGTCACGCTATCAAGTTACAAACCCACAAAACTCTTCTGCATCTAGTGTCACTTCAGTGTGTTTATATATTAGAGCTTTAGATACTCACTGTGTTTTTACTCCT
Source organism: Tachysurus fulvidraco (assembly GCF_022655615.1). Taxonomy (NCBI): domain Eukaryota; kingdom Metazoa; phylum Chordata; class Actinopteri; order Siluriformes; family Bagridae; genus Tachysurus; species Tachysurus fulvidraco. Next base: position 3,383,060 of record NC_062525.1, read on the forward strand.
GAAATCTTTTAGTTTTCACTCCACACAAAATAGAGCTGCTGACTTTCAGTCTTACTGACACTGGTCTAACTGGTTTGTCTGGTTTATGCTGACGTGTGTGTGTGTGTGTGTGTGTGTGTGTGTGTGTGTGTGTGTGTGTGTGTGTGTGTGTGTGTGTGTGTGTGTGTGTGTGTGTGTGAGACAACGCGCTTACGTAAAAGCGAAAGGAGATAGCGGTCTTTTAATTTGAGGGCAAGCCGTTTTAACATTTATTGTATGGAAAGCCGTTTTAACATTTAATGGCTAGTCTGGATATGTATTATAGATATCCGTAATTCAGTTCTGCCGAGTCAAAATGAAAATTTCAGATATCCACAATGGCATTCCTCCTATCCACAACTGTCTTTTCAGATATCCACAACGTCACTTTTTCCATTCATGTCTATGGAGTTTTCCTTTACAGCTATCTTTAACTCAGTTGTAGATATCCGCGATGTGAAATGTGGATATCTACAACTAAATTATGACTATCCATAATTCCGGTTAGAGATATCTACAATTTAATTTTGACTAGTCACAATTCCAGATATCCTCAGCTCTCCTTAATTAAATATATCTATATTGTCTTTTTGAGATATCTTCAATTCAATTTTAACTAATCAAAACTAGATTATAGATATCGGGAATTGAAATTGTGACTAGTCAGAATTAAATTGTAGATATCTCTAAACGGAATTATGGATAGTCATAATATAGTTGTAGATCAGTTATCAAGTTATAGATATCTTCAAATGAATTTTGAGATATCTTTAACTTTAATTCTTCCTAGTCAAAATGTAATTACAGATATCTTGAAATAGAGTTTTGACTAGACAGAATTATGTTGCAGATATCTGTATTTATGTCACTGCAAGAGGAGGGTCTTGTTGTAGGTTGGAGGAGCTTGTTATAGCGGTGATTGCTGTTAACCCACAGGATAAACTCATTATAGACTGAATAGTAAACATAGTAATAGCAATCAAATAGTAATCAATATAGCGTTCTATTTCATGGCATTTTCTAATTATTTTATCTACAACAGCAATCACTATTTCTTCTGTTATTTGGAAACCGGCTCAAACGATTTGTTTGCTAATATCCAGTGGGAAACCTTGCATTAGCAATGTCATAATCTGAATTTGTTTATCAAGGTTTGGCCTAGACTTAGGACACAATTTATCATCACTACGCTGGAACTCTCTTTTGTACCTTTAATATGCATCACACAAGTGTGTAGTTATACAGTATATACATTTCAAAATATAGTTTAAAATACAAAAAAAAAAAAAATACACTGGTTATAGAATAGAGCTTTAATGTAGGATCTCTGAAAGACCTTCTGAACCTCTTCAGGTGACTTCAGAATTTCAAAACCTTTTTCAGTAGAAGTTGAATACAAGTAAACTAAAGTAAATGTTAATTAAGTCATTGTGTAGATGTTTAAATACTGTTGTGTTTCCTCTTCATTTAATATGACTGCTCCAGTTAAAACAGGAGATATTAAATAAACAATCATCGTGAATTAAAACTGAATTTTAGATACTTTATTGAATTCATAATTTTGTAAATCTGACTCTAAAAGAGTCAGTGCCTCACCAGCCACGAGTCCCTTCACACATCACAGCTATATAGCTTGTACAAGATAGAACAGAAATGTCTCCAGGTTCACAGTGTAACACATAACAGTGTGTTGAGTGCAGCATAAAGACAACATTACTGTGTGATTACTGGACCAACTTGACTTAGCCAATAAAAAGCCCTGCATGTTAGTGTGATTAAAATATTCATTCAAATGATTTAAATTTAATATAAATAACATCACCAGGAGAGTACAGAATTATTTTAACCCTTAAAGAACAAAAGCAAATATGATCCTATAACACAAATACTAATGTTCTCTACATTTCAACATAATCTGAATTTGTTTATCAAGTTTTGGCCTAGACTTAGGACACAATTTATCGTCACTACGCTGGAACTCTCTTTTGTACCTTTAATATGCATCACACAAGTGTATGATTATACAGTATATACATTTTAAAGTAAAAAATAATAAAACACTTCACAATCTGAAATTTTATAGAACAGATATTCTCTGGTGACATTTCTTACAACTAATAAGAAAATGAATTGCTGCTCCTCCACTTCCAGATTATACACTGGTTATAGAATAGAGCTTTAGTACCTTTTTCAGAAGTTGAATACAAGTACAATAAAGTAAAATGTTAATTAAATGTTAATTAAATGTTGATTGTGTAGATGTTTAAATACTGTTGTGTTTACTCTTCATTTAGTATGACTGCTCCAGTTAAAATAGGAGATATTAAACTGTGCATCACCAGCACAAGTCCCTACACACATCACAGCTATATACAAAATAGGACAGAAATGACTCCAGGCTCACGGTGTAACACGTGTTGAGTGCAGCATAAAGACAACATAAGTGTGATTATTGGAACAACTTGACTTCAGTATTTTTTGGATGATATTTAATTTAAAATGATCTTAAGATAACACTATCTTTCTTTTAGGGGTGATGGACAAGTCTAAAGTAAGGGAAGTCTTATATAGCTAAGACTAAGCTTATCTGTCAGCATGGAACTTTTTATTGTAACTTCGAACAATGTTTTACCCTCATGGTGTCTTAAGTACATCACTCTGGATGAGGGCGTCTGCCAAATGCTGTACATGTAAATGTAAACTCGACTTCTCACGGTAACAAGAGCAAGCGTGACACCTAGTGGTCATTCTATAAACCACAGAATAAGAGCTATTAAAATCTGTACCTGTAACACTAATACTACCATCAGTTGTTGTTGCTAATATCTTTGCAAGAATGAGTGATATTTACTTGACATATTTTTTATTTCATTAATCATCAAGGGCTCCGGGTACTCCGGTTTCCTCCCCCGGTCCAAAGACATGCATGGTAGGTTGATTGGCATCTCTGGAAAATTGTCCGTAGTGTGTGTGTGTATGAATGAGAGTGTGTGTGTGCCCTGTGATGGGTTGGCACTCCGTCCAGGGTGTATCCTGCCTTGATGCCCGATGACGCCTGAGATAGGCACAGGCTCCCCGTGACCCGAGGTAGTTCGGATAAGCGGTAGAAAATGAGTGAGTGAGAGAGAGTAATCATCATCAAGGGTTTATTTATGTTTTATTTTGTTAAAAATGTGAACGGACTGCGATATTTATTAATTTGTTTATTTATTTATAAAAGTGCATGTAAAAAAAAGTACTTCACTGGACCATGGCAATTAATATCAAGAAAAATGGACAAATATTTAGGGTTTAAAAATTGTTTTCTTTTTAATGAACAATTTCTCAGACGAAGGAACGAACGAAGAAGGCAGGAAGGAACGAACGAAGAAGGCAGGAAGGAACGAACGAAGAAGGCAGGAAGGAACGAACGAAGAAGGCAGGAAGGAACTCACTCACTCACTCGGAAATTGAACAAATACTTTGTATTTGGTTAAATTGTGTTCAGTGATCTTACCAAACACAACACCCCCTCCCCCATTGTTGTGTTTGGGTGGGTGGTTGGAGATGTCACTCTTGTCTTTCTTCAAAACTTGAGAACCCTGAAAACAGGTCCAGGTGCAAATGCAAAAAAGGTGCAGGTGCAATGGATACCAGGTCAAATCAATTTTACAAATTGAATCTCGTGACCAGACTTGAGTCATCCAGCACTGTCAGGGACGCAGGGATAAAAACAGACCCAAATGCAGGACAACGTAAAATATACAGGTTTTTAAAAAATAAAATAATAAAAAACACCGGTGTAGTCTATGTTCTCTACATTTCAACCTTCAACATCAACCCACAACCTTTAGGATTAGGAGTCAGACTGTCTAACCATTAGGCCACTACTTCCCCTATAAACAGTAACACTTACCCATCACAGTGATGTCAGGAATTAAAAGCCACTTCATGGTGTTGGGAGCTGGTCGGTTTTTGGCTTTGTAGACAATCAGTCTTTTTAATCTGATGCGTGCAGATACAGAAAGCCAGTGTAGTGATTGCAGCAGCGGGGTGGTGTGGACAACGTAGTCATGTTGAAAACAAGGCATGTAGTTGCATTTTGTATCATTTGAAGAGGTCGACAGAGGACACACACACACACACATGCACACACATATGCACACACACATATGCACACACATATGCACACACACATACAGTACTTGTGCACGCACACACATACGCACACACGTACACACACATACACACATACACGTCATCGCATGCCTCTAAAAGTGCTTTAGTAATCTTCTTTTTAGGAGTTTGGAAAAGAACGAATGAACAAAACACACTTTTGTTGGCGTGTAAACAAGGTTCAATGTAGTTTTAATAAGTTCTGTGTTTAAAGTAGTTTGCTCTACTAAATTAATGTCATGTCATGTGGTCAGCATGTTTAAGCACATGTATAACGGTTGCTTTGAGGTCTAATGGTTGCTTTGAGCTTAGTGTGATATCCTGTCATTTCCGAGAAACTGTTACTTTGCTCATATTATTTATAGTTTCACAGGGTTTCAGTCTAGTAATCTGGGCATTTTAACCACTTCCCTGTTATATCAGACTACTGTGAGTTAAACAGACTGTGAGTCTGTCTTAATCAATTTATCTTTGTTTTGTTGAATGCACTGGGTGCTACAGATGGAGCAGTGTTTAGACATGTATTATTACATTACCGATGTCATACAGTCATTTCATTGTTAAATATAGAGATTAATGACATTATATATTCTCTCAGCATTTGTGTACATTGTGAAAATCTTATTTTATTGTAAAATCATGAGGTTTGAGTGTTGACTGTAAAGGATGATGCTTGTTAAGTTTACTGTTGATTGTATTTTCTTGTTTCTTCTACTGTAAAGGAAGTTGTTAAAGTCTCATGTTTATAGCCAGTTATCACTGCAAGTATCGATATAATGTTTTGAGCTGTTGTTACATGCATAAGTCTTTTTTATTATTATTAACATTGAATAGTCGAGGAAGTCAGTGCAGCACGTGTTCTTATTGCTTTGTTAGTCCTCTTTTCAGGAGTTTTCCATTTTCAGCTTTCTTTCAGACTCCTCTCACTCTGCCTACAGACTGTTTGTCACTTACCTTTTAGGTCCTTTTTGACAAAAACCCCAGCAGATTGAGAAACACCTTTTTCCTAGGCTCTGTCACCTTACTGAACACTGCCTTGCACCCCGACCCCTGTACATTATATCAGTATAATATATAACACCCTGTACATTATGTCTATAGCACCGAACCTGTATATCTTGTCTATAACATATTCATCTGTATATTATACTGTTTTTACTGTAAATACTGTACATCTTGAACTTGCTTCTTATTGCACTTCTGGTTAGATGCCAAACTGAATTTTGTTGCCTTTTACTTGTACATGTGTAATGACAATAAAGTTGAATCTAATCTAATCCAATGTAATATAATCTATATTAATAATGCAAACATAATGTGTGTAATGTAGAGGAAATAGTTTAAATGTTCTAATTGAACTATGTTCACAGCTAGGTGAAGATGTTTACCCTCCAATCCAATTTAGTTGAATTGAATTGTTAAGTTTTTCACTGATTTGTTATTGAATACACTATACGATCACAACACAACGATTTAATTGATTTAAAAAGATTAAAAGACTGTTCTAAATAAAAAAAGCAGATATAATGAGACTGTGCTGTGGAAGTTTTGTTTTAACTCTCTATGCGTGTTCTCCATTGTGCAGCTCAGCAGAAAGGTCTGCCCGGGCAAGACCGTCAGACCTGGCTACATAGAGCAACAAGAAAACATTTATTTTTACATTTATGCAAATATGTATTATTTGTAAGTTGAATAATAAAAATCCAGAGTTATTTAACATTAAGGAGTATTTGCATTTATTTTACATTACATTTAGTTACATTTATCTATATTTATACTGCCTCAAAGTTACATCTGGCCCTTTGAGGGCAACCATTACACTGATGTGGCCCTCGGTGATAATGAGTTTGACCCCCTGTACTAGAGGTTCCATGGTAAAACACAACTAGGTTAAACACATCATGTCAAGAAATATTTGAATCTGTCATCTCTGTTTATTTTAATACAGAACTATAAACAGTAACACTTACCCATCACAATGATGTCAGGAATTAAAAACAACTTCATGGTGTTTTAGAAAGTCCTATAAGAGTTACCTACAAGAGCAGCATGATGTAAAGAAAAGGAAACTTTACACACACACACACACACACACACACACACACACACACACACACACACACACACACACACACACACACACACACACACACACACACACACACACACCTTATAGCTGATCTATGAGTTAACTGAGTGCATCTTAAAAGTCTTAAATAAAGATTAATATGCATCACAAAAGTGTATAATTATACAGTATATACATTTTAAAATATAGTTTTTGGGCAAAGTTTATAAAACACTTCACAATGTGTTTTGCTCTATAAAATGTTCTGGTGACATTTCTTACAACTAATGAGAAAAAGAAAAGGTTAAAGAATTGTCTCTTAGGACCTCTGAAAGACCTTTTCTGAACCTCTTCAGGTGGCTCCAGCATTTCAAATCCTTTTTCATAAGTTTTATAAAGTATAATAAAGTAAATGTTAATTAAGGAGTTAATTAAATTGTGTTTCCTCTTTGTTTTGTGTGAATGCTGGAGTCTGGCAGCACTAAACAGACACAACAATGAACATAATACAATCAATAATATTTTATATTCCATATTTCATTTAGGGATCATTTTCCTTCATCCACCTTACATTAAAACATTAAAACAAAAAATATACATACAAAAAAATGAACAAGTTTTAAAACATTAATTCTTTAGTAATAATGTTCAAGAATCCAGGCAAAAAAAAGTGAAAAACACAAAATAAAACCATTTTCATTATCATTGAAATACACATTCAAATTATATAATTTTAAATATGACTTTTAAACAAATTCGTATAAACAATCATTAAAGACAATCACACAGTCTATAACATAAACATCACCCTGAGTGTAAACAGCATCTGTGTTATAGATGTAATAACAGAATTATTTGCACCCTTAAAACACAATAGGAAAATATGATCATATAACACAAATACAAATGTTCTCTACGTTTCAACATATTCATAATTTGATCAGCAGTTTTTGGCTTAGACTTAGGACAGAATGTCTTGTCACTTTTGTACCTCTAATAATCATCATAAAAGCATATATTTATACAGTACCTGCATGTTTAAATATGGTTTAAAACAAAGGAAATAAAACACTTGTGGTGGTTCCAGCATATCAAAACCTTTTTCAGAAGAAGTTGAATACAAGTAAACTAAAGTAAATGTTAATTAAGTCATTGTGTAGAGGTTTAAATACTGTTGTGTTTCCTCTACATTTAATATGACTGTTCAAGTTAAAACAGGAGGTAATAAATAACTATTAATCAATGTGCAAGCAGCCAACTGAAAGGTGAATTTAAGATACTCAGTTGAATTCATATATTTGTAAATCTGACTTTAAATATACAATAAACACACAGAATAAAAGGAACATACAGGACAACAATACGGTGATGTACAGGTAAGCTAAAGATCCTGCAGTCTTAGATAAAATCTGGTTTCTGCATTTTCTCATGTAATATAAATGATCAAGTAATCTCATGTAATGTAAATGTTGATCCATACAGAGATGAACAATCCCAGCAGTACAAACCCTCCTGAAACTGGAGCGCTGTTGGTGGTTGTGAATTGTTGTTGCCCTGGAAAAAAAAATATTATATATGATTTGATTACTTTTTATGACACTTTCAAAGCTGTAGACTGAGGAACTGTAGAACTTCAACACTAAGAGACATTTTTGTGTTGTTTGGATGTTAACACACTACCTGACATGCATGGAGACTGACTACAGTACATCAGTATAAAAACCGTACAAAGTGGGACTGAATTTACAAATAAACTCTACACTAGAATGTTCACTCAGCTCACAGGAACTTAACAAAACCTTTAACTTTCAGTTCACAAGGTCTGTAAGTATCATTAGAATAAGAGATCTATTTACCTTCTACCTTCAGTAACACAGCTCGTGGTTCTCCGTCCTGAGATTCATCGTGGATGAGACACTGATATAATCCTGTATCAGACAGGTGAACTGGACTGATGTGAAGAGAGAGATCACCGTCTAGAAAGCCTTCTACTGACATCGTGAATCTGTTTTGTTTAGTCATACATCTGTTTGTAGGAGTGTACAGCAGAACCTCGTGTCCATCTTTCTTCCACTTTACATCTTTAACGACTTGTCGAGTGTCTCCGTAACACGGGAGAGTGACGTTCTTCCCCTCGAAAGCCTTTACAACTGTCGCAACTTCCGGATAAACAAAAACAAATCAGGTTATTACAGTTTAGCATTTAATGTGGCTGGTCAGACTTTACTACAGACATGTTAAGAATGACAGAATGTTCTGCTGATGACAGCAAGAGCACTTACTGATAACTTTCAGCTTTACTTCAGTCACTGATTTTTCATTACAGCTGCACATGTAAGAGCCTGCATCAGTGTAGGCTACTGAACTGATCATCAGGGAGAAATCTCCTCTGCTTGTATCTCCTGGTAGTGCAAGTCTTTTGTTAAAATTCTCTTGTTTTGAACAGTTCCAGCTCTGAACGACAACGTTGTCAGGAATGAAGCGGATCCACCGAACCACTGGACAAATTCCTGAGCAGTTACACAGGAGGGTCAGGGCTTCATTCACCATCGATTCTATGACGATGAAGGCTTGGCACTGTGGCATCAGCAGGTAAACTAACAGATCAGAGAATAAACCAGAAAAGATATTTTGAATATGTGACACACCATAAATCCATCATTTAAAGCTGTTTCTTTTGGAAAACAATCCTCGTTCAGTACATTGTTCAGGTCGTCTAAGCCTGATTGATTCAGTGCAGATCTGAGCACGATTGCTGTGTTCATATATGTTTAAATAAACCGAACCAAGACACAAAACTCAACAGGCTCCAGAAACAAACAGTCCAGACTTTTGAGAATGTTAAAGAAAGATCTCACACAAGTCATTAGAACTTTCTCTGAAAGAAACACATACACACTGCTGCTTAGGTGATACTTTGAACTTTATTCCATCGGTCCCTTGTGTGTAATGGATATAAACCTGAAACTAAAATATATTTCAGTAAACAGAGCAGTTCTACTGTGGACGTGGACTATTGGATTAGACTTTAGATTTAGATGTGAACATAAAGACATTACAGTGTGATTACTGGACCAACATGACTTATGTATTTTTTAAATGATATGTAACTTTAAATTATTTTAAGATAACACTTTTTTTTAACAACTTACCTTTCTTTTATTTATTTCATACAGGCAAATATTAAAACACCACACACATACCCCTCTAAACTGAGCAGGAGCAGGTCTTATAGTCACTTACACAGAAGCTTAAATGTCTTTAATAGGTTTAATGAGAACCAAGACAGAACCCCATCCAATCCAGCATGTCTCTACTCTTGTCTTATATTCTTATAGTCAAGAAATGTTTAATCTGTCATCAGTGTTTAATACAGAACTATAAACAGTAACACTTACCCATCACAGTGATGCAAGAAATTAAAAGCCACTTCATGGTGTTTCGGAAAGTCCTAAAAGAGTTACCTACAAGAGCAGCATGATGTAAAGAAAAGGAAACTTTATGCACACACACACACACACACACACACACACACACACACACACACACACACACACACACACACACACACACACACACACACACACACACACACACACACACCTTATAGCTGATCTATGAGTTAACGGAGTCTTAAAAGACTAAAATAAAGATTAAATAATCATCACACATAAAGATATATTATCTGACACCACATTGACTTTACAGCTGTAAAGTTACCGTGTGTCTGTTTATACTTAAGTGTTACAGAAAAAGATTAAAAAAAAACAACTTACTGATTCACAATGAACGTTTCAAAACGTTTCTCAAACTCTTTTTGTGTGCAGCACGAAGCGGGTAAGATATATAGATTTGCGGGCGGATGAGGGAATGTCCCATATTTTAAGATCTTCCACTTTTTTTATAATGTGGGCGTTGTTACTCATATCTACTCAAACCGTATCAGTGGTCATGTGGTGTGCTTCTGCACTTTTTTGACTTAGCACTGTCACCTTACTGAACACACCCTGACCCCTGTATATTATGTCAGTATAATATATAACACCCTGTACATTATGTCTATAGCACCGAACCTGTATATTTGTCTATAACATATTCATCTGTATATTATACTGTTTTTGTTGTAAATACTGTACATCTTGAACTTGCTTCTTATTGCACTTCTGGTTAGATGCCAAACTGCATTTCTTTGCCTTTTACTTGTACATGTGTAATGACATTAAAATCTAATCTTATCTAATATATATTAATTTGTGTATTCTAGTGGAAATAGTCTACAAAGAATAATTTTAACAAATAAAAAGCTCTGCACATTAGTGTGATTAAAATATTAATTCAAAATTTTTTACATTTAATATGAATAACATCACCAGGAGAGTACAGAATTATATTAACCCTTAAAGAACAAAAGCAAATATGATCCTATAACACAAATACTAATGTTCTCTACATTTCAGCATAATCTGAATTTGTTTACTAAGTTTTGGCCTAGACTTAGGACACAATTTATCATCACTACACTGGAACTCTTCTTCAAAGTGCATCACACAAGTGTATGGTTATGCAGTATATACATTTTAAAGTAAAAAATAATAAAAGACTCCACAATATGAGATTTTATAGAACAGAGATTCTCTGGTGACATTTCTTACAACTAATATGTTGTGAGCCAGCGGCATGCAAGAGATGTTACCAGACACCGTCATGTACTGGATGGAGTTACAGGACTCTACATACCTGATACCTGATTTTTTTAATAATGGTTCTCAGCAAATAAATAATAATAAATATCAAGGTACACCACAACCAATTATTAACTTATCCGTCAATAGACAGACGGACATAGATAATACAAAGAGAAGGAGAAATAGGGAAAGAAAAGCTAAACGTAAGGGGAACAAACAAAGAAAGATTGATGTAAAAAGCCAAAAGGTTGAAGAATTGGTTGAAGAGTTGAAAGATTTGAATATGAGTGTTTAAAAGAAGACACCGAGGGATCAGACGCTGTACTTAAACAGCTGGAAGAGGATTCCAAAAGAAAAAAAGACTATAATGCATTATGTGTTAATATGTTTTATTTTCAGAATGTTCAAGAAAAATTCTGAAATGCTTTTCTTTTACTTATAATCATGTATCCTCATGTAATAGAGTTGATTAGATTAATCTTGTGTATTTTAATTTAAACTTTCTAGTAGTAAACATTTATAAAGCCTACTGTGTATTACTGAGAGTATCTGGCCACACGTGGTTCAAGGCCTGCTGTTAAAAGTGAAAAAGTGTTTTAAAGCCTGCTGTCAAGTTCCTGTTAACTTCAGTTCTATATCACAGCCTGAGAAGTAGCAGGAAGTATGACCATATATAGACCGTGACGTTAGAAAAGAAAAGACATTAGCAGCGCACACAGAGTCGGCTGGCGAGATATGTTTGGGAAACCGAGAGGTATTTATGAAATAAGATGGTAGCCGTCTAAAAGGCACAAAGCCAACCAAACCTGACAGCCAAATCTATCTGGCCACAGTAAAAAAGTATAAAAGCCTGCCTTGAATAACATTGAATTGCCCCTTTTCCACCGAGGCAGTTCGAGTGCTGGTTCGGAGCCAGAGCCTAATTTAGAACCAGTTCTTTCTGTTTCGACCGCCAAAGCACCGGCTCCGAACCAGGAAAAGTGGTTCTTAAGTAGCACCAAAACGTTGCTGGTCTAGACTTAAGAACCGCTTGTGTCAGGAGCATGGGCGTAAATGACGGGGGGGGCATGCCCCCCCCCCATCCGAGGATTGCCCCCCCCCCCCAAAAAAATGATTTAAAAAATATCGCACTCTCTATTGTGTAAAATATATGTATGTATACCTAAATAATTGTGTAAGTAGAAAAAAAAACCAAACGCAAAAATGCATTTAGAAACAGTTGAGTCCCCCTCCCCTTCCTCACAATGGTTTGACCCACTGCCTGTTTTCCCAGGTCATTTCACCTACTCTGTACACAGGAGTCAGGTGTGTGGCTGCGGCTCAGTTAACTCCATTAAGTCGGGGATTTCATAATCAAATCATATATAATATTTTTTTTCCAGGACAACAACAATTCACAACCACCAACAGCGCTCCAGTTTCAGGATGGTTTGCACTGCTAGGATTGTTCATCTCTGTAGTGATCAACATTTACAAAACACATCCTAAATTATGATTTTTATGACACTTTCAAAGCTGTAGACTGAGGAACTGTAGAACTTCAACACTAAGAGACATTTTTGTGTTGTTTGGATGTTACCACGCTACCTGACATGCATGGAGACTGACTACAGTACATCAGTATAAAAACCGTACAAAGTGGGACTGAATTTACAAATAAACTCTACACTAGAATGTTCACTCAGCTTACAGGAACTTAACAAAACCTTTAACTTTCAGTTCATGAGGTCTGTAAGTATCATTAGAATAAGAGATCTATTTACCTTCTACCTTCAGTAACACAGCTCGTGGTTCTCCGTCCTGAGATTCATCGTGGATGAGACACTGATATAATCCTGTATCAGACAGGTGAACTGGACTGATGTGAAGAGAGAGATCACCGTCTAGAAAGCCTTCAACTGACATTGTGAATCTGTTTTGTTTAGTCATCCATCTGTTTGCAGGAGTGTACAGCAGGACCTCGTGTCCATCTTTCTTCCACTTTACATCTTTAACGACTTGTCGAGTGTCTCCGTAACACGGGAGAGTGACGTTCTTCCCCTCGAAAGCCTTTACAACTGTCGGAACTTCCGGATAAACAAAAACAAATCACGTTATTACATTTTAACATTTAATGTGGCTGGTCAGACTTTACTACAGACATGTTAAGAATGACAGAATGTTCTGCTGATGACAGCAAGAGCACTTACTGATAACTTTCAGCTTTACTTCTGTCACTGATATTTCATTACATCTGCACATGTAAGAGCCTGCATCAGTGTAGGCTACTGAACTGATCATCAGGGAGAAATCTCCTCTACTTGTATCTCCTGGTAGTGCAAGTCTTTTGTTAAAATTCTCTTGTTTTGAACAAATCTGCTGAACAATGACAGCTTTGTTAGGAATGAAGCGGATCCACCGAACCACTGGACAATTTCCTGAGCAGTTACACAGGAGGGTCAGGGCTTCATTCACCATTGATTCTATGACGATGAAGGCTTGACACTGTGGCATCAGCAGGTAAACTAACAAATCAGAGAATAAATCAGAAAATATATTTTGAATATGTGACACACCATAAATCCATCATTTAAAGCTGTTTCTTTTGGAAAACAATCCTCGTTCAGTACATTATTCATGTCAAATAAGCTTGATTGATTCAATACAGATCTGAGCACGATTGCTGTGTTCATATATGTTTAAATAAACCGAACTGAGGGACAAAACTCAACAGGCTCCAGAAACAAACAGTCCAGACTTTTGAGAATGTTAAAGAAAGATCTCACACAAGTCATTAGAACTTTCTCTGAAAGAAACACATACACACTGTTGCTTAGGTGATACTTTGAACTTTATTCCATCGGTCCCTTCTGTGTAATGAATATAAACCTGAAACTAAAATATATTTCAGTAAATAGAGCAGTTCTACTGTGGACCTGGACTATTGGATTAGACTTTAGATGTAGATGTGAACATAAAGACATTACAGTGTGATTACTGGACCAATATGACTTAAGGATTTTTTTTAAATGATATGTAACTTTAAATTATTTTAAGATAACACTTTTTTTTAACTACTTACCTTTTTCTTTCTTTTATTTATTTCATACAGGCAAATAATACAACACCACACACATACAACTCTAAACTGAGCAGGAGCAGGTCTTATAGTCACTTAGACAGAAGCTTAAATGTCTTTAATAGGTTTAATGAGAACCCCGACAGAACCCCATCCAATCCAGCATGTCTCTACTCTTGTCTTATATTCTTATAGTCGAGAAATGTTTGAATCTGTCATCAGTGTTTAATACAGAACTATAAACAGTAACACTTACCCATCACAGTGATGCAAGAAATTAAAAGCCACTTCATGGTGTTTAAGAAAGTCCTATAAGAGTTACCTACAAGAGTAGCATAATGTAAAGAAAAGGAAACTTTATAGCTCTCTCTCTCTCTCTCTCTCTCTCTCTCTCTCTCTCTCTCTCTCTCTCTCTCTCTCTCTCTCTCTCTCTCACACACACACACACACACACACACCTTATAGCTGATCTATAAGTTAACTGAGTGCATCTTAAAAGCCTTAAATAAAGATTAAATAATCATCACACATAAAGATATATTATCTGACACCACATTGACTTTACAGCTGTAAAGTTACTGTGTGTCTGTGTGTACTTAAGTGTTACTACAATTTAACAACACAAACAGAAAAAGATAATAAAAAAAAAACTTACAGATTCACAATGAACGTTTCAAAACGTTTCTCAAACTCTTTTTGTGTGCAGCACCAAGCAGGTTTACCTTTAGATTACAGGTTCATATGTGACTTCTGTACTCTTGGTAGCGCTTTTTAAACGAACTGACACAGCTTCCCCTTGCTTTTCAATCAGATATGTGTGTGGTTAAAAGTAAAACCACATCGCCCACTCATACCGAGGTTTATGTCTGCAATGTGTTTTCGTATTTAGTGGGAGTTCCTTTTATGCCTGTGTGAATCTAATCTTATCTAATCTATATTAACTTGTGTATTCTAGTGGAAATAGTCTACAAGTAATAATTTTAACAAATAAAAAGCCCTGCACATTAGTGTGATTAAAATATTTATTAATTTTTTAAAAAATTTATTATGAATAACATCACCAGGAGAGTACAGAATTATTTTAACCCTTAAAGAACAAAAGCAAATATGATCCTATAACACAAATACTAATGTTCTCTACATTTCAACATAATCTGAATTTGTTTACCAAGTTTTGGCCTAGACTTAGGACACAATTTATCATCACTACACTGGAACTCTTCTTCAAAGTGCATCACACAATTGTATGGTTATGCAGTATATACATTTTAAAGTATAAAATAATAAAAGACTCCACAATATGAGATGTTATAGAACAGAGATTCTCTGGTGACATTTCTTACAACTAATATGTTGTGAGCCAGCGGCATGCAAGAGATGTTACCAGACACCGTCATGTACTGGATGGAGTTACAGGACTCTACATACCTGATACCTGATTTTTTTAATAATGGTTCTCAGCAAATAAATAATAATAAATATCAAGGTACACCACGACCAATTATTAACTTATCCGTCAATAGACAGACGGACATAGATAATACAAAGAGAAGGAGAAATAGGGAAAGAAAAGCTAAACGTAAGGGGAACAAACAAAGAAAGATTGATGTAAAAAGCCAAAAGGTTGAAGAATTGGTTGAAGAGTTGAAAGATCTGAATACGAATGTTTAAAAGAAGACACCGAGGGATCAGACGCTGTACTTAAACAGCTGGAAGAGGAGTCCAAAAGAAAAAAGAAGACTATAATGCATTATGTGTTAATATGTTTTATTTTCAGAATGTTCAAGAAAAATTCTGAAATGCATTTCTTTTACTTATAATCATGTATCCTCATGTAATAGAGTTGATTAGATTAATCTTGTGTATTTTAATGTAAACTTTCTAGTAGTAAACACTTATAAAGCCTACTGTGTATTACTGAATCTGCACACAAGTGTTTCAAGGTCTGTTGTTAAAAGTAAACCCCTCTGTGTATTCGCGGGGAGTAATCTGTACACACAGTGTTTTAAAGCCTGCTTTCAAGTTCCTGTCAACTTCAGTTCTATATAATCACAGCCTGAGAAGTAGCAGGAAGTATGACCATATATAGAAGTGTTACCGTGAGGTTAGAAAAGATTGAGTCGGCTGGTGAGATATGTTTGGGAAACCGAGAGGTATTTATGAAATAAAATGGTAGTCGTCTAAAGAGCACAAAGCCAACCAAACCTGACAGCCAAATCTGGCCACAGTAAAAAAGTATAAAAGCCTGCCTTGAATCACATTGAGTGTGCATTCTATTGTAAGCAGCCTAGTGCATGTTATACTTTAGTTGCATCATAGAACAAACGCAAGTTTACACTTGGAGAGTGTTTCTTGGTTTGTTATAATCTTTGCATCTTGATACCTTTTACTTATTCTAGTACTGTTTGATTATTTGAAGGAAGTTTTTATTTGTAATCTTTTTCTTTTTCTTTTACATATATTACACACACCTATTTGTATTACACTACTTTTAATAAAAACAAGGCCTCCCATTGTGAGGATCCTGAAAAGACAAAAAGGTCTAAGTCTGCCTCCTTCTTTTAAAGATTCAAACAATAGTTTAAGTAGAAGACCTTGGAGAGGAGCCTTTGTTAGAAGACCGAGGGTTAGGGTTAGGGTTAGGGTGTGTGTGTGTGTGTGTGTGTGTGTGTGTGTGTGTGTGTGTGCACTTTAGATGGGTTAAATGCAGAAAACAAATTCTGAGTATGGGTCACCTTACTTAGCCGTATGTCACGTCACTTTCTTTCTTTCATCAAGGGTTGATTTAGTTGTTTTAGTTTGTTAAAAATGTGAACAACGGACTGCGATATTTATCCATTTGTTTATTTATTTATTTATAAAAAAGTGTATGGTTTATGAGTTTATCTACTTCACTGGACTATGGCAATTAATATCAAGAAAAGTACATAAATATGCAGGGTTTAAATATTGGATTTTTATTAATGGACAATTTCTCAGAAGATGGAATCGGAGCTCTCTTTCTCTCTCTCTGTGGTAAGGTATTGCTCTGTGAAAAGCACACAGGTCCCATTTACTAATACAATTGTGAATTTTTTTGCCATGAGCTAAATGAATAATGAATAGCTAGACAATTTCATCAGTATTGCATAGAGCCTGGGGCATATCCCATGGGAATTAGGACATCCTGAACAGGGTATCAACCCTTGACAGGGAACAATCACAGACACACACACAGTATAGACAGCATAGAGATGCATGTCTTGGTACGGGGAAAGAATTCACAGTATAACCAATTTTATGGATAGATGAAGGATGAATGCATATTGAACAACTGTAAGTAAAATATCACTTCATTACTGAACTGTTTTAAATGTGGGCATCATTAAAAATGATGAGACCAAAAAGGCAAACACACACTTACAATAAACAAAATCAGTCTCTCTCTCTCTCTCTCTCTCTCTCTCTCTCTCTCTCTCTCTCTCTCTCTCTCTCTCTCTCTCTCTCTCTCTCACAGACACACACACACACACACACACACACACACAAATTAATACATGGAAATTGAATAAATACTTTGTATTTGGTTAAATTGTGTTCAGTGATCCTTACCAAACACAAACACCCCCCCACACACATCTAGTGGAAATAACAACAAAAAAGTGCTTCTTTTAACACGTTATTGTGATTATTTATATATTACCTACTTATACAAGTGTGTGTGTGTGTGTGTGTGTGTGTGAGAGAGAGAGAGAGAGAGAGAGAGAGAAAGAGAGAGAGAGAATGTACAAATACACATTTTCTCTGAAAACTCTTCACTTAATTTCAACATGTTCTTAATTTATTCATCAATTTTTGGAACCTTTTATCTTTAATATGCAATATGATACAAAAGTGTATCATTAAACAGTATATAAAATTTTAAAATACAGTTTAAAGCAAAAGTTAAAACACTTCACAATGTGTTTTGCTCTATAAAATGTTTTGGTGACATTTCTTACAACTAATGAGAAAAAGAAATGGTTAAAGAAGCATTTCAAATCCTTTTTCAGAAGTTTGATAAAGTATAATAAAGTAAATGTTAATTAAGGTGTGACGGTAGTTGGCCTTAAAAGGTTGGGTTCGGGCACCAGGGGTAAAAACCACCACAATTATTAAATTAAATTCATCGTCAGAGACACTACACATGGAAACGACATCCATTCTATTATGTATCAAGTAGAACAAGGAACCACAAGGAAGTTGATTTCAATCAGTAATCTTCAATCAGGAAGTTTTCTAATCCAGTTTAATTGCAATCATATTTCAATTCAGTACATCACATTAAAAAAAAAAAAAAAAAAAAAAAACCCAGAAAGAAAACAAAGCGGAAAATAAATAAATAAAATCACAACTATTCATTTTAAGCCCAGATACATTTACCTTTTAGTTACCTCAACAATAAATGAGTGACAAAAAATAAAATAAAATAAAACAAATAATTAAATGCAATGCAAGAAATCTTATGCAGGAACAAAAATGAAGGAAAATGCAATAGGGCAGCTGCACAAGAGAAAAAACAGGCATAAGAAAAAGAAAAAAAAAATCTGCATCCAAAATTCAACAAAAAAGAAAACAAATTTGCTTACTGTGCCCCCCCCCCTAAACTCACCCCCTTTTTTATTGAATTAACAACAGACATCAATTAACAAACTTGACAATAACAATAGATACAAAGTATGCTGGGGGAATTTACAACAAAATATTAAATATAGTACAGACTTTCAAACTTTTCAGTGCCTTCTGTTTCAGAGACAGTCTTATAGAAATTTGCTTACTGTGTCACTCATTGAACTACTGGACCTGAAACGTAGCTCACAACATCACACAGTATATTTACAACATAGTGCGGCAACTCGAGCGACAAAATAAACACCAAAAGAAAAACCTCCCTACACAGAAAACCCTCCTCAAAACATAGTATTAATGTTACATATACAGTAATGCCCTGAATTAGCGTCTAAACCATAACTTAACCAACCGGATTGGAAAAAGCTCGCTCTCTCACACGCTCCATTTGCACGGAAAACGGCAAATCGCCCTCATCACAACTTCCCAATACTTTGAGAAATTCAACGACGGAAACATATTCCTCAAAAATAAGGAACGTAGCATTACAAGCAGAAAACACCGCCGCATTAATACTCAAAGCCCTCCGCAAGCGGGCATAACCGGAAATAACCTGTTCCTGACAACAAAGGCTGAACAGCGCAAGAGAGAAGATAAGAGAGATGCAATCACACGTGCTTAAATAACTCCCTAGTTCCCCGTATATACGCTCAACAGCGCCACCTGTTGACGACTGTCACAAAGGAGTTGTGTAGACATTTAAAATGCCTTTAAATCGTGTTTCATCTTTGTTGTGTTTGACTGCTGGAGTCTGGCAGCACTAAACAAACAACAATGAACATAATACAATCAATAATATTTTATACTCCATATTTCATTTAGGTTTTATTTTTCTTCATCCACCTTACATTAAAAATAAGAAATATACACACTTTTTTATTCAGATAAAAAAGGATCATGGTGCAACATGTAAAAGTACACAGGACCGCATAAAGTGCAAATACACAGCAGTGTGAGATGAGAACAG